>NC_057944.1:8528908-8558908 GCF_018555375.3 Anguilla rostrata
CAGGAGTGGGACATCCCGTTCGAGCAGCTGGACCTGGGCGAGCTGATCGGGCGGGGCCGCTGGGGCAAGGTGCACAAGGGCCGCTGGCACGGCGAGGTGGCCGTCCGCCTGCTGGAGATCGACGGCAACAACCAGGACCACCTGAAGCTCTTCAAGAAGGAGGTGATGAACTACCGGCAGACGCGGCACGAGAACGTGGTGCTCTTCATGGGGGCCTGCATGCACCCCCCGCACCTGGCCATCATCACCAGGTCAGTGTGTGAGAGAGAGAGAGAGTGTGTGTCTGTGTGTGAGTGTGTGTGTGTGAGTGAGAGAGAGAGAACGTGGTGCTCTTCATGGGGGCCTGCATGCACCCCCCACACCTGGCCATCATCACCAGGTCAGTGTGTGTGTGTGTGTGTGTCTGTGTGTGTGTTAGTGTGTGTGTGAGTGAGTGAGAGAGAGAGAACGTGGTGCTCTTCATGGGGGCCTGCATGCACCCCCCGCACCTGGCCATCATCACCAGGTCAGTGCGTGTGTGTGAGAGAGAGAGAGAGAGAGAGAGTGTGTGTGAGTGTGTGAATGAGAGAGAGAGAACGTGGTGCTCTTCATGGGGGCCTGCATGCACCCCCCACACCTGGCCATCATCACCAGGTCAGTGCGTGTGTGAGAGAGAGAGTGTGTGTGTGTGTCTGTGTGTGAGTGTGTGTGTGTGAGTGAGTGAGAGAGTGTGTATGTGTGTGCGTGTGTGCGTGTGTGAGGAGAGTGTGTGTGTGTTTGTGTGAGAGCGAGAGTGTGTGTGTGAGAGAGTGTATTGGAGAGTATGTGTGTGTGTGTGTGTGTGTGTGTTCACCTTCGTACATCGGTGTATGCCATGGGAAGGGTGTGTCTGGCGTAGGTTGAGAGACCCCGCAGTGACCCTGGTCTCGTTTCCGGCAGTTTCTGTAAGGGACGGACGCTGTACTCGGTCGTGAGAGATGCCAAAAGCGCGCTGGACATCAACAAGACCAGGCAGATCGCCCAGGAGATCGTGAAGGTGAGTTTCGGCACGGGAGCCGGCTAGTTTTTGCTCTCTCGTTCAAACACAGAAGTAATTATGTGCAATGAAATAAAATACTACTTGAACTAATGCACTTGTTGTACGTCGCTCTGGATAAGAGCGTCTGCTAAATGCCTGTAATGTAATGTAATGAGTGGTGGGCCCTTGGATCTGGTTTTAATGTTTAGGGGACTGGTCTCTGCGCTCCTTAGGACAGAGTTATGGGTTTTGTAGTTTTGTGAATGACCTGAAAGTATTTCAGAATGTGTGGTGCTTTTTGGTGGGGTTGTTCGCCTGAGCAGGGATGGGGAACTCTTAATTTGTATTCGATTGGAGTATCTCGGTTGGTTTAGGGGGATTGCTGTGTGGGTGGGTGTGGGTGTGGTACAGGTGTGTATAGCCTATAAGGGCAGGGGGAGTTTATTTATTTGTTTATTTGTATGAGGCGTGAGTAGTTGTTTGTAGGTGATACGGTTTGTTAAATGATGTCAAAAGTTAAATGTCTCTCTTCATTCGGTCTCTCTCTCTTCATTCTCTTTGTCTCTTCATTCTCTCTCCCGCTCTGTCTCTTCGTTCCCTGTCTCGTTCTTTTCCTCCAAATTCAGTTCAGTTTGCTTTATTAGCATGAAATACAAATGGTAAATATCGCCAAAGCATTAACATGCAACTAGTGGAGTATAAAAGTAAGACTGTAACAGAGTAATGTGAGATTTAACTGCTGATTATGATCATGGTCTCTGAGCGTGAGGTAAAATGAGTTTAAAGATGCGCTCCTCCCTCAGGGAATGGGCTACCTCCATGCCAAGGGCATCGTGCACAAGGACCTGAAGTCTAAGAACGTGTTTTACGACTCCAGCAAGGTGGTGATCGCGGACTTCGGGCTGTTTGGGATGCTGGGCGTGGTCCAGGAGGGCCGGTGAGAGCACGACACAGAGCCGGCCGATCGTTCAGTACAGAGTCAGTCCACTGCCTTCTGAGGATAAAACGTGTGTGTGTGTGTGTGTGTGTGTGTGTGTGGGTGTGTGTGTGTGTGTGTGTGTGTGTGTGTGTGTGTGTGTGTGTGTGTGTGTACCTGTGTGTGTGTGTGTGTGTGTGTGTGTGTACCTGTGTGTGTGTGTGTGTGTGTGTGTGTGTGTGTGTTCTCTTGCAGGCGGGAGGATGCGCTCAGGCTTCCCCATGGCTGGGTGTGCTATTTGGCCCCTGAGATTGTTCAGCAGTTGGCCCCGGGGAACGAGGACTGCCTCCCCTTCTCCAACGCCGCCGACGTCTACGCCTTCGGGTACGAGCCACGCCCACCTAACACCCCCCCCCCCCCTCGCAGAACCGCCAGTCCTGGGGGCAGACAGGCATTCGATTTACTGGGTGTGGAACGCAGGGGGGCCTGAAATGACCAAACTCCTTTTCTCCCCCCCACCCCCAACCCCAGCACCATCTGGTACGAGCTGCAGGCGCGCGATTGGCCGATCACCAACCAACCGGCCGAGGCCATCATTTGGCAGATGGGGAGCGGGGAGGGCGTGGTCAGGGTGCTGTCCCAGATCAGCCTGGGAAAGGAAGTGACGGTGAGCGCCCCTCCGGGGTCAGAGGGCGCAGGGGTCAAAGGGCACACTGCCTGGCCGTGGGGTTCGGGGAGTACCCGTCTGGGGGGGGAGGCCGCTAGGCTAAAATTAAAAAGGGGGGGAAAATGTAACATTATTAAATTTGTGAAGTTATAGTAAAAGTAATAATATTGTGTTGCACAGATGTTCTGTGTACAAACCAGACGTTCAGCTCCTGTTCTCCTTCCACCTTCCACTTCCCTTACTCTGGGACTGTCCAGCAGACAGGACGAGGTTCCGGTGTTGTCTGCGTTACTGTGTTATGATTAGGGTCACCAGTTTGGCCAAATAATAAATCAAGCCTAGAGCTCTGATGATCTGGTTAGCGATGGTGTCTCTCGGGTGGTTTTTGGTGATGGTGTGCTCCCCCCCCCCCCCCAGGAGATCCTGTCGGCGTGCTGGTCCTTCGACCTGCGGGACAGGCCCACCTTCACCCAGCTGGCCGACATGCTGGAGAGGCTCCCCAAACTCAACCGGCGACTGTCCCACCCCGGACACTTCTGGAAGTCTGCTGAGTACGTACCCTAGAGGGGAGGGGCCTGGCCTGGCCTGGCCTGCCTGCATGACCCCTGACCCCCTGACCCCTGACCCCCCCTCACTGACACGGACACCGGAGGGTTGGAGGGGTGTCACCCGCTCGCCTGGCTTACCTGAGTACGGTGGTGCAGGCAGAGTTCTTTCCTGGTGTTACTTGAGCCGCAGCCCCTGGTGAAGGTTGTTACCCTTTTATAACCCTGTACCCCTCCACCTCAAACTTCACCCGCCCCCAAACTCCACCCACTCCTACCCTAAACTCCTCCCACACCCACCCCCAAACCCCACCCATCCCAGCACCTTCACCCACCAGCAGGCGTGCTGTCCTGCTCCCATCAGCCCCCGGGGCTCCATTGCTGACCCTGCGTCCTGTTTTCTGTCTGAAGGTCAAATTCATTTTCCTTTTTCGGAGTTGCTTAGAAAGAGGGACTTTCTCAGTAAGCAGACAGATGGCAGCCCACTGATTGAATTACAGACTGCAGGAAGTCATCATATTTATGTTGTTACTTTGAATGACTAATAATGGGTACTTATACTGAGGGTACCCTTGAAGATAGCTGTGAAGCGAGCTTTGTTTTATTTAAACGGGAGCTTGTTCTGTTTTAGCACCGTTCTGTTTGACCCCTGACCTGTGACCCCTGACCTCTCTCTGTATCTCTCTCTGGGTGCTGCTCCTCCCTGGGTCTGGCTGCTCCTGTTCCGCTCTCCTCCTCCTCCTCCTCCTGCCTCCACCTGTCTCACCTGGACTCCACCTCTCCTCCTGGTTGCTCCTCCATGCCTACCTTTCCCTGCCCCCCTCCCTCCCTCTACCTGCCTCCCTCTCTCCCTCCCTCTCCCTGCCTCCCTCTCTCCCTTCCCCTTTCAACATCTTTCCTCACTTTCTCCTTACTTCCATCCTTTCTCCCTCTCTCTCTCCCTTACCCTCTCTGCAATGGTCTTGCTGACTCCCTCCCTCCCTTTGTCCATCCCTCTCTTTCTTGTCGTCTTCCCTGGTGAAGGCGCTTGCAGCACCACTGCCTGCGTGAGCACTGTCCTCAGGGCAAGCTCCGATGCCCCTTCAGCTACGATCAGCAGGGCATTCTCTGACCCCGCTGTGCATTCTGCCCCAGATCTGCCCCCTATCTGCCCCAAATCTGCCCCTTCAGCTACAAACAGCAGGGACTCTGACCCTGCTGTGCATTCTGCCCCAAACCTGCCCCCTATCTGCCCCAAATCTGCCCCTTCAGCTGCAAACAGCAGGGCATTCTCTGACCCCGCTGTGCATTCTGCCCCAGATTTGCCCCCTATCTGCCCCAAATCTGCCCCTTCAGCTACAAACAGCAGGGCATTCTCTGACCCTGCTGTGCATTCTGCCCCAAATCTGCCCCACAGTCAGCCTCATTCTGCCCCAATTTGCCGCCAGTCAGCTTGATTCTGCCCCAGCTTGCCCCTAGTCAGCTTCATTCTGCCCCAATTTGCCGCCAGTCAGCTTCATTCTGCCCAAAATCAGCCCCAGTTGTACACCCAATCTGCCCCCCAGGATTTAAACTGCCACGCTCGGCCAGTGGTGTAGAGGGTTAAAAAAACCCTAATAGTGCTGAAACACAGCAGACAGGACGGGTGAGAGAAGTCAGGCTTTCAGCAAGCTGGCAGAGAGAGAGTGGCAGAGGGGCACGGGGGAGGGGGTGCACTGGCACAGAGGCAGGGGGGCACTGGCTAGGGCAGGGGAGGGATTGCAGGGCACTGGGCAAGGGGATGGGGGAGGGGGGATTTGGCATATAGGGGCAGTGGGGCCGGGGGACTGGCAAGGGGCAGTGGGGCAGGGGGGACTGGCATAGGGGCGGGGGACTGCATATAGGGGCAGGGGCAGGGGGCACAGGATTAGTACCAGTTGGCAGCAGTACACTGGCGCTTTGGCTGAACGTGTCTGTTGGCAGGCTAAAGAACATTAATCCTGCTGGCATTAGGAGCCTTTCCCTGGTCCCTGTTCTCAGTCGGGAACTTAAGCAGCTGTTCATCTTCCTTGTTGTTTTATTCCTTTGTTGCTGTCCTTAACATGAGCTTGGCGTGCACTTAAAATAACAAAATGCACAGTGGGAGAATTAAGGACCAGGCCTTCAAATTGGTTTCCCAGAGAAAGGGGATGATAATGGCTTTGGGGTGACTCTTGTCTGTTAAAATCAGAATAAAGCTCTGCTGGGTTTCTAGTGCGGTGGGAGGCGGGGAAGTTTAGGGAGATCTGCAGATGAATTGAAAAAGCTCAGATAAAGCGTGATGTCACGGTGTGTGTGCTGTTGCGTGTTGGTGATGAAAGCTGGGATGGGCGTGTGCCGGCCCGTGGGAGCGGACCGTGTTTCTGGTGACCTCTTGGGCTCTCTGCTCCTCGATGTGCGGTCGATCTGAGGTCGATGTGCGGTCGATCTGAGGTCGATGTGCGGTCGATGTGCTGTCGATGTCTCACCGGCTCTCTGGGCATGTTTTTAGTGCTTCGTCCTGCGTAGATACACCAGTTAACTCCAGTTCTTCTGTCCGCTCATTTTTAAGAGACTTTTAGCCCCAGTTTTTGTGTTGTCATATGCAGTAAGAAGGCTGGTCTAGTTGCTGTGGCGACACGTCCTCTGTCAGATTCCGGAGAAGCGAAGCTCCTTCTCGGCTCTTTTCAGTCTGATGATTTTAAGATCACTGGACGAAGCCCTAAAAGCACCCTCAGCCTGTCTGTGTGCCCTCACTAACGCTGTCTAACCTGCAGCTTCCTCTTCTCCTGTCCTCTTCTCTCCTCTCCTCTCCTCTCCTCTCCCTCCCTCTCCCCTTTCTCCCTCTCTCTCCCTCTCTCTCTCTTCTCTCTCCCTCTCACTCCCTCTCTCCTCTCCTCCCTCCCTTTCCCTCTCTCTCTATTTCCCTCCCTCCTCCTCTCTCCCTCCCTCTCTCCTCTCTCTCCTCTCCTCTCCTCCCTCCCTCTCTCCCTCTCTCTCTCTCTTCTCTCCCTCCCTCCCTCTCTCCTCTCCTCCCTCCCTCTCCCTCTCTCTCTCCTTTCTCTCTCTCTCCCTCTTTCTCTCTCCCCCTCCCTCTCTCTCTCTCTCTGCTGTAGGTTGTAGCGGTCTGCAGGCCCATCGTATGCAAAGCTGAAACTCAGACGCAGGCCTTGCCTTGCCTTGCATGCTCCGCCCATCCTTACGCTTCCTACAGCCCTCTGCTTTTTATTTTTTTTGTGGTTCCCACATGGGTCAGAATAGTTTTATGATATAATTTTGGGCTCTCTCTCGCTCTCTATCTCTCTCTCTCTTTCTCTCACATGCACACATGCCGACGCACATGCACAATGTATTTGATAAATTTTAAATTTTGCCCTTCCAAAAATGGTTTTCCTTCCTCCAGAAACAAAAAAAAAACAAAACAAAAGAAACGCAACTTGGAACGACAGTGTTCAGTAACTTATTTTTGAAACATTACCTCTCATGTGGAACGGTTGTGTGTGCCTGCGAGCATGGGTGTGCATTCAAGTGTGTGTGTGTGTGTGTGTGTGTGTGTGTGTGTGTGTGTGTGTGCGCGTGCACACACGCGCTTGTGTGCATAGTCAATTTTCAAGTGGTTGAATGTATTATTTTTTTTGGACTAGGAGGTTAATTCTGAATTGAGGAGCGTTCACTTTAAAAATATCAGCATATATCAGAACTATATAAATATTGTTTTATTTAATGTACAGCTAGCATAGTTCTTTTAATATTTGTATAAAAATTTTATATTACACTGTATGCCAGAGGTACTGCTCTCCAGTTTAAATGTACATATCTTTGTAAGTATATTTTTCCCATGTATGAAATGCTACTGAACCTAAATTGTAAATTTTTTTTTTTTTTTAGAACGGGTCAATACGTTTTTTTACGTCATGTAAGAATTCATATTTTTGTATTGCATGTGGCTGCCACTTTGCACGCACAGTTCCTGTTTTCATCCTTGAAAGACAATAAAATGAAGCTTCGGTCACGGGATCGTCTCTGTGGTTCTTTTTTTTTCCGTCGTAAAACTTTGTGTCGAATTGACGATTGTGCTGCGTATGTTTTCACGCCCGTACCGCAACCCAAAAAGACCAAAGAAGAGGGTTGGTTGTCGGGCGTGGTCCGTGGAGGAACGGTGAGTGCTGTTTTTGTGACGGCTTCACTGATTGGTCTGTACGGGTCCTGTGGCCATGTCATTGGCCTTGGGGCCAGGTTTGTGTGTGTGCATGTTCTTATGCGTGTTTCTGAGATATGAGGGTTTGTGGGTACGTGTGTATGTGTGTCTGAGATATGAGGGTTTGTGGGTACGTGTGTATGTGTGTCTGAGATATGAGGGTTTGTGGGTACGTGTGTATGTGTGTCTGAGATATGAGGGTTTGTGGGTACGTGTGTATGTGTGTCTGAGATATGAGGTTTGGGTGGCAGGGGGGTACGATGTGTCTGTATATGTGGCTGTGGTGTAGTGTGTATGTGTGTCTGAGATATGAGGGTTTGTGGGTACGTGTGTATGTGTGTCTGAGATATGAGTGGTTTGAGGTACGATGTGTATGTGTTCTGAGATTGAGGGGCTTTGGGTACTGTGTATGTGTCTGAGATATGAGGGTTTGTGGGTACATGTGTGTGTGTTGAGTTGAGGTTAGGGTAGTGTTTCCAAGGATATGAGGTGTGTGTATGTGTATCTGAAGTGAGTGTTTAGAGGTACATGTGTATGCGTGTTGATATATTTTGTGGGTTTGTGGGTGTGTGTGTGTATGTATGTTTACATGTTGTGGGGCGAATGGCGGCTTCCACACGTATGCGAGCCCTCGCAAAAATGCCGTTTTGGTAACGAGACAGCCCTAAGGCCTTTTAGACTTGGCGGGATCGCGATTTTGAGTTCTGCAAGTCCGGAGAATGGGATTCAGCCAATGACCTGTAAGATAAGCGATTTGAGTGAGCCGTAGGACGTGAACTGGGACCGGGCCTTAGGGTTCGACTGCCGGCCTGGACGCTCGCTTTGCCGAAAGAACGCGCTTCCAGGTTCAACGCTGGTCACTGGCGCTGATGTGGAAGTGTGTCGGCTCCCCCTAGTGGTAAACCGCGGCGCTGGACCGCAGAAATCTCAGGATATGCCCCAGAGGAAGAGCTGCAGTTCTGCATTTCCACCGCAGATTGCCCGTCGCTGGGCTGCTGGGAATGAATAGGGCTTTCAGATCGGCGTTGCTGTTTGAAGCTTTAAAGCGCGCGCGCCCTGCTTGGGGAGTGCGGTCGATTTTGAATGAAGTGATACAAGCGGCTGATCAGCACAACGAAGACGAAAAAGGGAAGCGCTGATTTCGAACCGCTAAATGCCTGTAACGTGACAGCTTTGTGAGCGTGGTTCATTTTGAATGAAGTGGTGTGTGAGTGGTTCATCGATAAACACAAAAGGGGATTCATTCCCATGATATACCGGAGACATAATGCAGTAAACAGCCTGCACAGTTTTCTCTTTTATGAACATTCGTTTCTTATTCAAATCCCTTCAGTTGGAGGTTGCGAGTTTGATACTGCTTAGGATACTGCTTAGGTTAGGATACTGCTGTTGGCTGTTGTCCCCTTGAGTGAGGTACCTAACCTGAATAGGCATAGTATGCAAAAACCTTGATCACTGTGTGTGTGTATGTGCGTGCACATGTGTTTGTGCACCTGTCTGTGTGTGTGCATGTGTGTATGTGTGTACGTGCACCTGTCTGTGTGTGTGTGTGCGTGCGTCTGTGTGTGTGTGTATGGTTTCTAACCCCTGGTACTGTGACTGCTCCTCAGTCTGTGGTGAACAGTGTCACTGAGCAGCCAGCAGAATGCATCCAGGCGGCCCTTGCTGATCATCCAGCTCATCTTCCAGATCCAGATCACACTGAGCATGTGCAGAGCGGAGGAGGACGAGCCCTACAAGGTCAGGCTCGTATGCCATATACCACACACCATACAATACCGTCATATATGTGTATCACCAGACATACACTCTGTATCATTAACCATTTACACCACCACACATACACCTGACCCTGAGCAATCACACATACACAGTGAACTGCATATCAAACAAGCATTTATACCAAGAAACATACAATCATTAACACTAGAGAAAGCAGGGGATGAATAAATAAATACAGATAAAAAATTCAAATATTTAAGCCTATTAAATAAATATTGAATCTTACAATCCTATTCAGACATATGTACTGTATGATTGTGGGTCAGATAAAGTTTAGCCAAATATGTGCGATAGTATAATTTATTTTACAATGGAAGTGTTGCAGCTTACTTCCACTGTAAGTGATTGGCATTTGACAATTTCATGTGACACAAAGTTTAAATGACAACTTTCTCTTCAGATGGTCCAGTGTTTTTTTTTTTCTTTTCTTACCAAATTACATGAAATAATCTGGAAAACATTGGTCTAGCATTGGTTTGGAATAGATTTTATTTAAGTTGTGTGATCTAAGCTAGCCAATTCTGCTTATTGTAACTGATATCAATGATTTTAATGCTGGCCTAGATTTTGCATGTTTTAATTAATGAAAGATTAATGACTAGTAATATCGATTAATGACTCATAACTTTGGCATTTTTGTACTTTGGAACATGTTTTTGTTGAGATGCCATAAACGATATTCCATGCTCCATACACACATTATTTACTATGTACCATACACCTGTATATACAACACCTTGCATTATCTTTTTGCATGTCATGCTGCTTTGTGGCCACACGAGGGCAGCAGCACATTTACGGAAACATATGCATGAACGCACATTTTATGGCTGTTTTATTTGGCTGGGTTCCCTGATCTCACCCGAAATCCATCAGGTGTTGATAGATTTGCCCTTAATAAGGTCCCTGTAATGGCTGAAGTGGTTATCGGGGTTTTGGTGGCTGATTCGGGATTGTTTTTTGAAGGGCAGGAATTGGACATGCTGACACACCAGTTCAGGTCTATAGGCTCAGTGTGTAGCAGTCAGTGGTGCACTGCCACAGGTACAGATATTATATAATACTGCATCTCCCTTTAAGACATCTCCTTGGTTGCTCAGAGATTAGGAGATGCATTCTAAAATGTTCTTTGTGTGTGTGTGTGTGTGTGTGTGAGAGAGAGAGAGAGAGAGTGCATGTGTGTGTGTGCATATATGTGTGTGCGTGTGTGTGTGTGTGTGAGAGAGTGTGTGTGTGTGTGTGTGTGAGTGTGTGTGTGTGTACACAAGTTTGTGATGCAGAATACTGTCATTCCGATGCAAGTTTTGAAATGCTTTTCCTCTGTCACGTCTTGTCGAGACTATTCACACACACACACACACACACACACACACACACACACACACACACACACGCAGTTCTTACACATGCTCATATATATGCACATATTGTATATTTTAATGTTTTTGTTGTTGTAGTGTCCCTTGCCTCTAATGACATGGCTGTCTCTCAGTCAGCACTATGGAGCTGGTCGATATGTGAGCTGGAGGCCACGCTGTGGAGCTGACAAACAGCTCTGCTGATTACTTCTGTGCTCTCCATGTTTACAATAAACAATTTGGGTGATTGATTTGTTGCTTACCGATTTTTTTTTTTGTTTGACTACCAGTTTTTTTTGTTTCTCAGAACCTGACCTCACATCCTATAACAGTAGAAGTGAATTAGCTTCAAAGTAATCTAATCTTGCAGTTTAGCTTGTAGCTTAATTAGCTAGGTTTTTCTGAGGGATAGCCTTGATATATCTGAGCTATGACTTTTGTGGGATAACTGGTAGCTTAGCATGCCACATTTTCCAAGTGGCTTGCCCAAAACCAGTGAACCAGCACCAATGAAAAAGCCAGCAGCTTCCAGAACACCATGCTGGCTGAAATTGATTGACGATTCCCTTTGGTTTAAAATAAGTAAATATATAAATGGTAAGAACCTGTTCTTAAGACAAAACTATGGCTCACCCCAGGATCAAGCACCTGATACACCAGAGACCCCAAGCCTTTAAGGCTGAAAAATCATGTATCTGTGGAAACAAGGTGCAAAGGGAGATACATGTGGCAAAAAAATGATAATAATTATAATTAAAATTATAAAATATAGTCCAAAGTGGAAGACCCCAGTAAACATAAACCCCAGAGTTTGGAGAATCTATGTGTAACACAGGGGCAGCCTGACTGATTGTTCCGGAAATGAATCCTCCACAATTTGTGAACTATTGCTAAATATGGTCAATATAAAGCTCGTCGATCTGTCCCAGTCACAAAGCTGTCCGTCACAATCGTGTACCTCATGAACATTCAGTTCTGCTTTTTTTTTTTTTTCCTTTTTCAAAATACCGAATGCCAGATCAGTATCTCTGTGACATCATCGACACCTCATTTGAGGAAGGTGTCCTTCCTGCGCGATGGAATGAAAGGCGCTATTGTCCCCGTAGCGAAGTGCAGCCTAACAAACACTGGCGCTGTTCTCATTAAATTACAGGTGAACAGCCTGGATTCTGACTGACATAATGGCAGATCTCCAGCCTGTGCAGTGTGCTGACAGGCAGAATCCTTTTACGGCTCCCTGTCTGGTCCGTCTGATGGATCTCATGCGTAGCTGCTGATCACAAGCAAAACCTGAACAGCAGCTCATGCAGCTTCCTAATCCAGTTTTAAATATTTTTGAATCTGTTCGGGATCCTTGGAGGGCTGTGTTTGAGCACACAAGCTGGCTTCACCTGGTGAGTTCAGGTCTTGGTGAAGTGGAAGGTCTTATTTGGCTAACACAATATGCCTCTGGTCAGCTGATCATCTTCAGTTTGCGCAAACCTGTGTCAGATTATATTTAGGTGTTATCCCCTTGCGCTAACACACTTTATTGAATAATGTCAGTTCTGTGCACTCCTGCTATTGTAGTTAGCTCAAGTTCATGCTAATATACACCTTGTTGAAGGCTGTTACTGGTTACAAAGCTGCAAATTGGTTTCAGAGCTATCTTTCTGATCGGATGCAATTTGTCAGACATGGGAATGTTACATCTGACCCTGTTGTTCTTAGAAAGGGTGTTCCCCAAGGATCTATCTGAGGTCCTCTGCTCTTTATCATATATATTAACAATACCTGCAGTCAGACGAAACACTCACAGTACCATTTGTATGCTGATGATACAATTTTTTTATTCTTGTGCCCCTTCTCCTAAGACTGCTTGTGCAAACTTGCAGTTGGACTTCGCTTCACTGCAGCATGCCCTTATTGACCTGAAGCTGCTTTTAAATGCGTATAAGACTAAGGCAATGATGTTTGCTCCCAGTATCGTCAAGGTTCCAGCTCTCTCTATTAAAAGTTTTTACCCGTACAAAGTACACATAATTTAAGGTCTAATATTGGACTGAATTTCAAGGTACCTAATGTGCAGACAGAAGCCGGCAAGAGGAGTCTGTTTTATTATGGCCCCTGGTCTTGGAATGAGCTGCAGGTTAAGCTCAAGCTTGGTACACTCATTTCCTTGGCTGCTTATAAAAAAAAAAGATCTCATAAACCTTAACTGTTAAATGCACCTGTTTTAATACTTAATCCGTCATGTCATGCTGGTTACATGTATGTATCTCTGTCACTCTGTTTGTGTATGTATCTTTGTATGGCCCCTAATAGTTGTGTCTGCTTTGTACTGTATTGTATTTTATTTTAATATTTTATTTATTTATTTATTTTTTATGCTGTTCTCCTTGCAATATCTTTTAACTGAACTGCCCTCTTGGCCAGTTCTCCCTTGTAAAAGAGATTCTGTCTCAATGGGACTCTCCTGGTAAAATAAAGGTTAAATAAATCAATTTTAAAAAAATCACTTTTTTCCTTTACTGTAAAGGTCAACTTAATTATTTATTTATTTATTTTTTGCATGGCAAAGGCTTTCGCTCCATTTTGTTTTTCCCTATCCAGTCAAATTCCGTGAATGTTGACTTAACATTTACGCTCTGGTTCTAAGCCTGACATTTGTCCAACGGCAAGGGCAGCTCCCGCTGTTCCCCACACAGACGCACGTGGGGTTTCCCAACCCGGGTTCCGAACCCATAGATGTGGTTTTATGTGATGTGAGACGTGAACTACTGAGGCCAGATCGGAATAGATTCAGATTTGAATTTGAGTACATTTATTGTTAGTGTTGAATCATTATAAAATATACAAATACAAATCACAGTATACTGTACAGTGCAATTGCACAACACGTTAGGGTTGATATACTGTAAATGGGCATTTAAAATTATCTTAAAGTGGGGTTATGGGGGGGACGGTCTGAGTTTTTGCAAGCATAAGTCAGTTTCCTGCCATTTTTCATTAAACTGGTTTATACCGTTACAATGTACAGTGTTATAATAAAGCTAAAATACTCAAAGCTGAAAAAGCAGCATTAAAAGATCCCGTTGCATTCCATTATAATCCCATTCAGAATGAAAACATCGCCACACACTTTGGTTGCTTTGTCATATAATTGCAAATAAAATAACCAGTTATCAAACACCTTACATTGTTATATCAAAGGTTTTCATCAAAGGTTTTCAATTTTAATGGCATCTCAAGTATTTCAAGTCGCCTACTCTAAGTATTTACCTTGACTTTCAGTGTATTCTAACAGATTTTTTTATTTTTCAGCATTTCCCAAGAGTGTTTTCTTGTGGGATCTGAGGGAGTGGATGGAGTACTCCAGAACGGAAATGGAATGCTCACTACGCACAATTTTTGGGCTTTTAATTAAAAAAAAGAAACATTAATAACAATCCAGTGAAAATGTTCCTGTTTTTTCATTTCAAAGTGTCCTTCTCGTCAAATGAGGATATATAAGATTTATTCCCCAATGCAGTTTATTTTTCATAGTAACTTTTTTGTACTTCTGCGTACAATTTTTGAAACTCTTATTTTACAGTGAGCATATCTTCATTACCCCCGAAGGCTTGTGTTTTAAAACAATGGAAATTAGGAAAACATGGACTAAAAAGTAACAGCAGACGTGCTTCCCCCAGCTATAATGGAAAGGAATTACAGCCCAGGTAGTCAGATGGAAGCAGCCTTATTCAGGTAAGGATTCTTTTTGGAAAATAATTTTTGTTTGAAGTCAAATATAAAAATCGAGGTTTCTTTCCATCATCCATAAATGCTAGTCTCCTGTGTAAATTTAGAAAAAATTTTAACCTGTTTTTCATCCCACAAATAACAAAAATGTACTTGTCACTATTATTGAACCCTTAGCCGGACTCCCACCCCCCTCACGCCCCACTTATCCCTTCCCCCATATCACACCCCCCCTCTCACACCCCCACAGATCCCCCCCAACTCCCACCCCCTCTCTCCCACCCCCCAACTCTCCAGCCCTCTCTAGATGACTAGTCAAATCCCCCCCCTTCTCCTTCAAGGTTAAATAACATGTAAATAAGCCCATCCCCACCGCCATGCAATGCAAATTATGCTGCAATGCCGGGATTGTGTCCCTGAACACCAACAGAGCACTGGACACACAGATCAGAGAAAGATAGAGAGAGAGTGTGTGCGTGTGCGTGTGTGTGTGTGTGTGTGTGCGTGCATGCGTGGGTTATTGTGTTTGAATGATGTTTGTGTCGTGTTTGCTAATCTCTGTCCTGTGCTCTTTTTAAAAAATTTTATTCAGCATTTATATAATCAGTCTGTACTCAGGTTTCCTCCCACACTCCAAAGAGATGCAGGTAGGCCAATTGGAGACTCTAAATTGCCCATAGGTATGAGTGTGTGAGTGAATGTTGTGTGTGCCCTGCGATAGATTAGCGGCCGGTCCAGGGTGTATTCCTGCCTCTCGCCCAATGCACGCTGGGATAGGCTCCAGCACCCCCCTGTGACCCTGCTCAGGATAAGCGGGTATAGATAATAGATGGATGAATGAATTAACCAGTCAGTGCCATTGACAATCACTTTTACAAAGGACTCTGAGACCTAGCCAAGAAGGCAGCTCAGTGCGGACTGAGCACATATTCAATAACAGACACCAGATACACAATGAACACAGAGAATAGCCACTGTTAAAAACAATTACACACTTCTAGCATTGCTTCCTGGTAGTTGATCTAGATTCATTCAAGAGTCCAGCAAGCCACTCAACTGTCCAGTGCAAATGAGCCACAAGTCCAGACACACCACTTCTTTAGATACAAAAATCCTTTCTTTGCTTATGTATGTATTTATTTACCAGCTGGTTTAATTAATTAATTAATGGCTTATTGTGCGTTTTTATCCGCAAAACCTCTTCAGAGGTCAGCCGAGGTTTCAGTGTTTCTCTTGAAGTGTTTGAAAAGAGCGTACCTGCTGGGGCTTTTGTGGATTTCATTTGTGCTTGTGACTCAGGACACTGAAAGTAGTGGCATTCACACACACTCTTACATACACACACACACACACACACACACACTCTTACATACACACACACACACAGACGCACACACACAAAGACACACACAGATGCACACACACACACACACACACACAAACACGCACGTGCATACACACACTCTTACATACACACAGACGCGCACACACACACACACACTCTTACACACACACACACACACACAAACACCACACACACACACACACACAAACATGCACATGCACACACACACTCACTCTTAAATACACACACATACACACACACACGCACACACACACAGACGCGCATGCACACACACGCACACACACACACAAGCACACACACACACACACACACAGACGCACACGCACGCACGCACGCACGCACGCACACACACACACACACACACACACACACACAAACGTCTGGTACTGCTGGCACCATGTCTCAGAGACATACTGTCCCCAAATAACAGTAACGTTCCTGAAACTAAATTGACCCCCCTCAGAACTTTTAAATGAAAGGACTTTTAGTCTGCATGCAATAGCTTGTGTGGATTCATTAAAGGGGATTTGTCTGAGAGGGGTGTAGAGGGAACTGGTGATCCCTTTAATATTAATAAATGGTGCATTTTTTCGGGGAAATGCAAAATGAATAAGTTCTCCCCACCCCCACTATGGATGTGACATTTGGCACAGACTTTTTAATTGGACTCTCCTTTTTGAAAGAGGTCTCATCTCATCTCTAATTCTGAGCCGGTGCAGTCCAATCCCACTCCAACAAAGAGTCATCTGGAACTTTATCCCTGCTGAAGTTCTTGACATTTTTGATGCACAGTATCACTCCAGCTGACATTTGAAATTTGACATTTGAGAAATGAAGGCTGAGGTTAAGTCTCATTTTGTAATCTTTGCACACTTGGCTACATGTTGCTTGCCAGCTTTGTTGGCCTCCAGGTGAGGGTTAATTTTCTAGTTGTGATGTCATAATGTACATGTGATGTCATGATGTAGAGAGCCTCTCTAGTATGGGTTTGATCATCCTTGGATGCTTGCACCATGAAACCGCTCATGTAAAAAAAATAGTATGCTAAGCACACTTCATCGATCCATCCATCATCTATACCTGCTTTTTCTGGGCTTGTGCTGGAGCCCATTCCAGCGTGCATTGGGCCAGAGGCAGGGATACACCCTGGAGGTGGGTGGTCTGAGGTGGGGCAAGGGCCTGGAGGCACAGGAAGGGGTTGCTGGGACACTCTCCCTTTTGGTCCTAAATCAAGAACACCGAAAATATTTCAAACGGCCTCCCAACCCCCTTCAAATAATAAACCTGGAACTCAGAGAGAGGGCGAAGGCACACCATTATTATCACTGTCAATATTGTCACATTATAGCATTACAGTCAATATTAATACGAATATTATGAACAGCAATATTGCCTTTGCGTTACTGCTGCGCTTGCATTGTTCCAGCGCAGCGTCTCTGTGCTCAGTGCATAAGCTTCGCACCCGAGCTCTGGGATTCAAACACATTTGCCTAAAATGGCTGCCGTGTTGTAGTCCTCGTCGGCCATCAAAGTGTGACTGTGTACCGCCTGAGTGGGGTGTGGGCTCCTCTGTTAATAGGGGAACCCCTGGGCTGCTTTTTTTGTCTTAATCCCCCCCCACCCCACCACCCGCTGTTAGGTCGACAGGCTTCAGGGTTTCCTCGCTCCGCGACGCCCTGGTGCTCAGACTGAACACGACGCCGCATTACTCTCCTGATTTTCGTAAGGAAACTACCAAAGAGCAGCTTCATCTTTTACGTAAACAACGCGGGGCCCCAGCTCTGTCCATCCACTGGCGTAGTACTGTCAGCAGGCAAAAGGGCATTAGTGAAACTAGGAGTTGACAGACAGTTGGCAACTTATCTTGAAAGTGAATAAACACCAGCACTGGTTGTGGTTTCGGATGTCTGGGTTGATGCCTTGACAGCCTCATAAGGAGAGTTTCCCCGTACTTTTCTTTTCTTTTAATGGTTCTGCTGCAGCAGTTCATCCTTTGATTCCTGTTTTCTTCAAGGCCAGGGGCCGGTTGCGCCCGCTGGACGTACGCCTGGTCTTATGGGTACGTCTGACGCAGAATGAGCCCAAGGCCAGACGTAAAAAAAAAAAAAAAATACACCTGTAGCAACGACTGACTTAACAGGAAAGACCGCCTTTTTTACGCGGAACTGCTGCAACCAGCCCCAGGGGATTTCCCCCGTTCAGCCCAAAATAACCAGTTCTGTTTTCATGCTGAGGTCAGCTTCAAAGGGTCATTGTTAGTATCTGATTCCTCTCCCTGTGCAGAACCCTCCTCTCACCATGCAGAACCCTCCTCTCCCCATGCAGAACCCTCCTCTCCCATGCAGAACCCTCCTCTCCCGTGCAGAACCCTCCTCTCCCTTGCAGAACCCTCCTCTCACCATGCAGAACCCTCCTCTCCCTGTGCAGAACCCTCCTCTCCCTGTGCAGAACCCTCCTCTCCCTGTGCAGAACCCTCCTCTCCCCATGCAGAACCCTCCTCTCCCCATGCAGAACCCTCCTCTCACCATGCAGAACCCTCCTCTCCCTGTGCAGAACCCTCCTCTCCCTGTGCAGAACCCTCCTCTCACCATGCAGAACCCTCCTCTCCCCGTGCAGAACCCTCCTCTCCCCGTGCAGAACCCTCCTCTCCCTGTGCAGAACCCTCCTCTCACCATGCAGAACTCTCCTCTCCCGTGCAGAACCCTCCTCTCCCCGTGCAGAACCCTCCTCTCCCTGTGCAGAACCCTCCTCTCACCATGCAGAACCCTCCTCTCCCGTGCAGAACCCTCCTCTCCCCGCGCAGAACTCTCCTCTCCCGTGCAGAACCCTCCTCTCCCGTGCAGAACCCTCCTCTCCCGCGCAGAACTCTCCTCTCCCTGTGCAGAACCCTCCTCTCCCCATGCAGAACCCTCCTCTCCCTGTGCAGAACCCTCCTCTTTCCCCGGTGCAGAACCCTCCTCTCCTGTGCAGAACCCTCCTCTCACCATGCAGAACCCTCCTCTCCCCGTGCAGAACCCTCCTCTCCCCGTGCAGAACCCTCCTCTCCCCGTGCAGAACCCTCCTCTCCCTGTGCAGAACCCTCCTCTCCCCGTGCAGAACCCTCCTCTCCCTGTGCAGAACCCTCCTCTCCCCATGCAGAACCCTCCTCTCCCTGTGCAGAACCCTCCTCTTTCCCCCGGTGCAGAACCCTCCTCTCCCTGTGCAGAACCCTCCTCTCACCATGCAGAACCCTCCTCTCCCCGTGCAGAACCCTCCTCTCCCCGTGCAGAACCCTCCTCTCCCCGTGCAGAACCCTCCTCTCCCTGTGCAGAACCCTCCTCTCCCTGTGCAGAACCCTCCTCTCCCTGTGCAGAACCCTCCTCTCCCCGTGCAGAACCCTCCTCTCCCCGTGCAGAACCCTCCTCTCCCCGTGCAGAACCCTCCTCTCCCTGTGCAGAACCCTCCTCTCACCATGCAGAACCCTCCTCTCCCCGTGCAGAACCCTCCTCTCCCCGTGCAGAACCCTCCTCTCCCTGTGCAGAACCCTCCTCTCACCATGCAGAACCCTCCTCTCCCCGTGCAGAACCCTCCTCTCCCCGCGCAGAACTCTCCTCTCCCCGTGCAGAACCCTCCTCTCCCCGTGCAGAACCCTCCTCTCCCCGCGCAGAACTCTCCTCTCCCTGTGCAGAACCCTCCTCTCCCCATGCAGAACCCTCCTCTCCCTGTGCAGAACCCTCCTCTTTCCCCGGTGCAGAACCCTCCTCTCCCTGTGCAGAACCCTCCTCTCACCATGCAGAACCCTCCTCTCCCCGTGCAGAACCTCCTCTCCCCGTGCAGAACCCTCCTCTCCCCGTGCAGAACCCTCCTCTCCCTGTGCAGAACCCTCCTCTCCCTGTGCAGAACCCTCCTCTCCCTGTGCAGAACCCTCCTCTCCCCATGCAGAACCCTCCTCTCCCTATGCAGAACCCTCCTCTCCCCGTGCAGAACCCTCCTCTTTCCCCCGGTGCAGAACCCTCCTCTCCCTGTGCAGAACCCTCCTCTCACCATGCAGAACCCTCCTCTCACCATGCAGAACCCTCCTCTCCCCGTGCAGAACCCTCCTCTCCCTGTGCAGAACCCTCCTCTCCCCGTGCAGAACCCTCCTCTCCCTGTGCAGAACCCTCCTCTCCCTGTGCAGAACCCTCCTCTCCCTGTGCAGAACCCTCCTCTCCCCATGCAGAACCCTCTCTCCCTATGCAGAACCCTCCTCTCCCGTGCAGAACCCTCCTCTCCCCGTGCAGAACCCTCTCTCCCCGTGCAGAACCCTCCTCTCCCTGTGCAGAACCCTCCTCTCCCGTGCAGAACCCTCCTCTCCCCATGCAGAACCCTCCTCTCCCTGTGCAGAACCCTCCTCTCCCTGTGCAGAACCCTCCTCTCCCCGTGCAGAACCCTCCTCTCCCCGTGCAGAACCCTCCTCTCCCTGTGCAGAACCCTCCTCTCCCCGTGCAGAACCCTCCTCTCCCCGTGCAGAACCCTCCTCTCCCCGTGCAGAACCCTCCTCTCCCCATGCAGAACCCTCCTCTCCCCATGCAGAACCCTCCTCTCACCATGCAGAACCCTCCTCTCACCATGCAGAACCCTCCTCTCCCCGTGCAGAACCCTCCTCTCCCCATGCAGAACCCTCCTCTCCCCATGCAGAACCCTCCTCTCCCCATGCAGAACCCTCCTCTCCCCGTGCAGAACCCCCCTCTCTCCATGCAGAACCCTCCTCTCCCTGTGCAGAACCCTCCTCCCCCCGTGCAGAACCCTTGTTTCACAAGCGCGCCCCTTCAGACCAGCTCCATGAGGAAGAGGCGGAGGCCAAGGTCCCCCAAAAATTCAGATCATCTTCTGCTACCTCATAGAACAGCTCCTCTTCTCCGGCACTCTAAGGTTAGGCTGGTTCGGGTCCTGTGCGTGGAGCCTATCGTGTGTTGGCCTTTACCGTGGGATTCACTCACAAGAAACGCCCGACCGAAGACGTTGTTTTTTCCTGTCTTGTCAAACGTCTCTGAGGTTCAGTCTTTCATCGCTGTTATTTTCTTTTAGCTATTAAGATGCCAGATTTTGCCAGATTTTGATTTAGAGGGGTGTACCCCATACCCACACACAGCACCTTGAGTTTGGCACTGCTCGGAGTTTCCCACAGAATCAACTGCAGCGACAGTATATATGTGCTACAGGTCTGCGCATATTTACGTCTTTGGAACGGTGAAAACTAATACCTTTGACTTTGTCAGACCTGAAAATGTACATATTGCTATATGTACATGCTGTTTGAAATGAAACTTCTACAAAAACAGTATTGGTGGAGTTGAGTTTTTTACTGAATCGGTTAATATTGATGTGATGAAATGTTTCAGAGAGAGGAGATTTTTTACATACTGCGTGAGACTGAACCTCACTGGAAGGTTAGATTGCTTTGGGAGGCTCATTTCCAAGCTCTCAGACTGCTAGCTTGGAAATATAGAAATCTGACAGCTCCTGGAGGAAAAGTGTGTAAATACCAGCCTCCATCTGATTAGGCTGTATTTGCGTATCATTTGTGTATCAGTCCTGTGTGTGTGTGTGTGTGTGCAGGCATGTGTGTGCATGTGTGTGTGGGTGAAAAAGAAGGAGTAAGTGAAACTACAGCACAGTTCTGATATGACATTGCAACATTTGGAACTTTGTTCCAGAAGGTTGGATTCTGGTATGGTTTCTTCTCTGTGGTAACATCGGTTCCATTGAACACTGCAGATTATTTACTTCCTAATTTACCTAATGATATGTAACTCTGGCTTGACATAAAAGCAGACCACAAAAGAGTGACCGAGGGGAAGCCTAGCCACAGTCCATCGAGGTTTGTCATTTACCGATAGTGTAGACTACCCAGAATTTAAACCAGCCCATTGAGGTCTGTCATTTACCAATAGTGTAGACTACCCAGCATTTAAACCAGTCAATTGAGGCTTGTCATTTACCAGTGGTGTACACTACCCAGCATTTAAACCAGTCAATCGAGGCTTGTCATTTACCAACAGTGTAGACTACCCAGGATTTAAACCAGTCAATCGAGGCTTGTCATTTACCAATAGTGTAGACTACCCAGGATTTAAACCTTATGCATTAACGTCTTACACTTCAGCATGCAGCAGCATGCTTTTCCCAAACTACCTTAGAAAAGTGCACATATGAAGGTCTAGGCTACCGGCTGATGTGATGTAGAGTCATGAGTCATTACATAAACCCACAGCACTGCATCTGTCCTGGATTTACCCGAGAATCTCTGGTTCATGCCATTCTGTTCCATCCATTGACAGCTCGGTGTAAAAAAGCAGTACTTTCTGATATCGGTGTGATACTTACCTGTAGCTAAATATGACCCATATTCTGCTGGCAGAACTCAACTTATATATTTTCTGTCTCTCTAGTTTTTAATCTCCTTTTAAAATGTTAAACTCACTCAGAAGTCCTTGGTCTACTTTTTCTAGTGTCACGAGTTGTAAATGTTAGATTTGCTCCAGTTTTGTCCTCCATCTGTTTCCCTTTGCAAGCGTTTCTGTGTCTTTCTTATATAGTGTGGTGCTTGGAACTTGACACAATACACTGTCAACAGACCAGTCTGCAGCAATAATAGCAGCGTGAACACACGTTAGTTGATTTATTGAGACACACCCAAAACAAGCTGGAAGAGGTTTTCACAATAAGGAAACGTGCCTTTGAGCACGACAGCTTGCACATGTACATTTATCTTAATAGCGGTATTACATTGTTATTACTTAGTTACTAACATTATTACTTGCGTGTGGATCGATGCTGAAATTTACAAGAAAATTTCTCAGGTACTTTAGAGTACAATTACTTAGGATTTCTACATTAAATAACTCAGCAGGTTACAGCTGTTTGATGACGGTCATTAGGAATATAAACAAGAGAAGAGAATGTATTTATATATTTTAAGACAGAGAATGTATTTATATATTTGAAGAGACACGGTTTGTGTGAAATACCGGTTTTTCTGCGAGCCCTTCGTCATCGGCCTGCTCCGCACCACCATTGAAAAGACCTGACCGTGGCATGGCTACCGACAGCATGAGCCTTTACAGCGGCCTTACAGCGACAGTACCTGGGTTCTAAGAGATTCTGCTCCTAAGTGACCGACAGCCTGCTTCTACAACATGACATGAAACACAGGGAAAGGGCTTGGTTGGACACCTTAAGCGCGCACAAATCTGCACCGTGTTGTAACTGAACTTGTTTGGTTCATTTGCCAAATTTACCACTATCCCTGGGAAGAGAAAAAACAATATCTGATTTTTCAAATAATCAATCATGGACAGCCACTCCCTTCTTCCCCCTCTTTCCTTTCCTGTATGTTTTTCCTCCCGACATCTTTACATGGGTTCGAAAGTCCAGCCTGAATTTTGTGCTACATTGCAATGTCACTCATCTAACGGGAGGAATGGAAATCTGAAAATTAAACCGAAATTAAAACATGTTTAAAAAAAAAAAAAAAAAAAAATTACTAGTCTGGTTTCTGCATTTTTCAAACAGCGTTTTTTTTTTTGTTTTTCTTAATCCAGGTTTCCAACTTGAAATAATAAAGAAGGCTTCGGGGAACTCTGAGTGATTTCAGTGCGGAGTCGAGCGGGTTGGAGGTTGGCGTCATCAGGGTGGCAGCAGTGACGTTGCAGGGTTCTTCTTGTTGTCCAAATTCGGAGGTAAACCCATTCTGACCGCTGGGGCAGGGTGCAGGGGAAGATGTGGGGTCGGTTAAGGGCACCCGGGGGGGGGGGCAGTGGGGTTTGGGGGGGGTTTTGGGGGGGGGCGGGGGGGCGGAAGCTCTACAGCAGGACGGCGCTCAGGGCCAGGGCCAGGGTGGCTCCGGTGGACCACCCAGGGCCCCGGGGGGCGGTGGAGGTGGGACGGGCCAACATGGTGGGGTGCGGGGCCCCGCCGGTGCTGTTGCCGGTCCCGTTGTTGTTGTTGTGGTTGTTGTTGCCGGTGGCGGTGGTGGTGGCGGCGGCGGTGGTGGGGGTGCTGACTTTTGTCTGCAACCCCTGGCTCTCCGTCACCAGGTGCACCATCAGCACGGCCACCAGCAGACCCATCCCCACCTTCGCCAGCATCCGGAACTCCGACAGGTGACCTGCAGTTTCAGACAAAAGGGTGCACGGGCAAAAGGGTGCACGGGGTGACCTGTGAACGCTGCAGCACACTGCATCCTGCCAACTCTTACTCCTTCCTTCTCCTTCTCCTTCTCACTTTCTCTCTCTTCTTCTTTCAGATAACACTCCAGAAACGAATATCTTTAAAAAATGATGCTGCTCTCTCCCTGCTGACAAGAGAAAATAGCTATTGTTCCAAAAGCTTTATCTCTCTTTTTTTTTGCTCCCTCTCATTCTCTTTTTCGGACACACACACACACACACACACACAAGCATTCAGAGTGGATCTGCCAATCGATTTTTCCCCATCCAATCAGCTTTTCTCCATCCACCACCCGCATCCCCTACCCAAATACCGCCTCTCCTGCCGCAGCGTGTGATTGGGCAGTGAGGTGCCGAGGTGCCACTGGGCAGACAGGTGAATTCAGGCAGGTACTCACCTGTGCAGGTGTAAAAGTGTGTGTCCGTGTGTGGAGTCCGGTGTTCTGACCCTGGATGAGCCTGCAGTCGGCAGGAGCCCGCCTTTTATTGCCCTGTGTCTATGACATCACTGCAGGGGGCGGGGCTGGGCATCAACAAGTTGAGCTGAGTCACTTTGCTGTAAACGTATGTGAGGAAACTCGTCTGCATTATCGCTGGCTGTTCATGTGGAGTCTTCACGGAGTTTAAAGTCCTGCCCAATGGGTGCCACAGTGCCACCCAGTGGCAGGCCAGGGGCAGGGGTCAGTGTTTTCTCAGGTGAATTGTGTGCCAGCTTGGAAAATGATTTGTTCAATCAGCATAATTATTGTGACAGTCATTTTTTGCAAACCAAAGAAATTTTATATTGACCAACTACACTTTAGTAGAACTTGTGTTATGACCATATCTGTAGTTCTTTGTTTTTTTTCACGGTTGAAATGTGACACTCAAGGTTACGTAATCAAATTGACCTCTCATCACCTGGTTTTTGTCTCTGTAGTCCTTTCTCATGGTAATGGCATCTGTGATTTCTGTATATGTTTGCTTGTGAATGAATGAGTGAGTCTGTGTGACAGCGTGCATGTGTGTGTGTGTGTGTGTGCCTGTGCCTGCCACCAAAATCACATCACCGAAAATATACCACCAAAACTACATCCCAACACACAAATAACCAAAACTACACCCTAACACATACCACCAAAACTACATCCCAATACATACCATCAAGACCACATCCCAGCACACATACCACCAAAACCACATCCCAACACGCATACCACCAAAACCACATCCCTATACATACCACCAAAACCACATCCCAACACACAAACCACCAAAACCACAAACCACCAATACCACATCCCAACGAACATACCACCAAAAATACATCCTAACACACAAACCACACCCCAACACACATACCACCAAAACCAAATCCCAACGAACATACCACCAAAAATACACCCTAACACACAAACCACCAAAACCACACCCCAACACACATACCACCAAAACCACATCCCAACACACATACCACCAAAATCACATCCTAACACACATACCACCAAAATCACATCCCACCACACAAACCACCAAAATCACATCCCAACACATAAACCACCAAGACCACATCCCAACACACAAACTACCAAGATCACATCCCAACACATAAACCACCAAAACCACATCCCAACACACATATCCCCAAAATCACATCCTAACACACATACCACCAAAACCACATCCCACCACACATACCACCAAAATCACATCCCAACACACAAACCACCAAAATCACATCCCAACACATAAACCACCAAGACCACATCCCAACACACAAACCACCAAAACCACATCCCACCACACATACCACCAAAACCACATCCCAACACACATACCACCAAAACCACATCCCAACACACAAACCACCAAAACCACATCCCACCACACAAACCACCAAAATCACATCCCAACACACAAACCACCAAGACCACATCCCAACACATAAACCACCAAAACCACATCCCAACACACAAACCACCAAAACCACATCCCACCACTCTAACCACCAAAACCACATCCCAACACACATACCACCTAACCACATCCCAACACACATATCACCAAAATCACATGCTAACACACATACCACCAAAACCACATCCGACCACACATACCACCAAAATCACATTCCAACACACAAACCACCAAAACCACATCCCACCACACATACCACCAAAATCACATCCCAACACACATACCACCAGAACCACATCCCAACACATAAACCACCAAGACCACACTCCAACACACAAACCACCAAAAACACATCCCAACACTCAAACCACCAAAACTACACCCCAAAGTTATTTATCTTGTTTTTTTATATTTATAAAATACAGCATTATACTTCTGTGGACAAGCATAATACAGAGGTTGGAACATTTGGATGCCAGTAATACTGTTAAATAGCTGTGTTCCTTGAAGCATTAGACACTGTAGATAGATAATTTATATTGATGAGGGTATGCACACATTATGTAGTCATACATTACTCTCAACCAAATCTGCATTCGGCAGTTGACATGTTGATAAGCATTCAGAAGAAGAACATAAACATCCGGTTTTAATATAGGCAGTAACAGTCAGAGATTACCATAATAATAATAATTTTTAAAAACGCGAACTGTGGACCCACTAAAGTTATGGGTCGCTCGTTTTTCAAAGAGGGCTGGAAAGTTCCGTAGAGTTTGGGGGGGGGCGGGGGCGGGGGAGTTCATGGTTCAGGACGGAGAGGGTGGAAAAGGGGGTTTAGAACTTTTTGAGGGATATGACTGTTAAAAAAACGGTCAGGGCGATGATGGACGGAGGAGGGGCTTTGAGTCCATCGCTCCTGCTGCGGGCGACTCCTAACCCCGCCCCGCCCTCGCCAGCCTCGCCCCCCACCCCCCCCGCCTTGCCAGCTCTCCGTGGGCGGGGGGTCGTGCTCATGCGCGTGGAGAAGGTGGGCGGGGTGGAAGTCAAAGACGGGTGGTGGCTGCGGGACGGGGCGGGGTTCCCATCGGGGCCCGGCGGGGGACGGGTGGGGTCCGGGATCACGAGGGCAGATTTCGACAGGAACCCCGAGGTGACGGCCTGCATGGGGGGCCGGCTGGGGCGGGCGCGGCGGGTGTCGGCCCCCGCGGGGTGCAGGGTGTAGTGCCACGACCCCGTGGAGGTCAGGTGGGCCTCCCCGCAGACGGGATGGGTGTGGCACGGGCACCCCAAAATCCGAGCGGAGGTCAGCCGCATCCAGTCCAGCAGGTCCCGCAGGCCCTCGGCGTCCTCGCACGCCCACGGGTTGTCGTAGAGAGTGAGGAGGCGGAGCCCGTGCAGCTTGGCGAACGCCTGCCCGTCCGCCGCCGCGAACCGGTTCCCGTGCAGGTAGAGCTGGGCCAGCCGCCCCATCCGGTCCAGCGACCCCGGCAGGATCTGCACCAGGTAGTTGTGGGACAGGTCCACCGTCTCCAGGTTGGTGGGCATGTTGGTGGGGACGGTCCAGAACTTGTTGTGGCTGAGGTTGAGCGACAGCAGGCCCGTCAGCGTGTTGTTGATGAACACCACGCGCTCCAGCTGATTGGCCGAGAGGTCGAGGGCGCGCAGGTTCCAGTGGTAGGCCGTGTCGTTCTTCTCCAGCTGGCGCAGGCGGTTCCCCGCCGCGTGGACGTCCCACAGGGCGCGGGGCAGCCCCGCGGGCAGGCGGGACAGGCGGTTGTGGGACAGGTCGAGGGCGCGCAGGTGGGTGAAGTGGGCCAGCTTGCCGTCCAGGTCGTGCAGCCGGTTGCGCGACAGGTTGAGGGCGCGGATGTTGTGCTGCAGGCCGTCCGGCAGCAGGGAGAGGCCGCGCCCGGAGCAGTCCACCGTCCTGTGGCCGCGCGCGCACGAGCACATGGGGGGGCAGACGCTCAGCCCGCCCCTTCCCAAAAGGAGCAGCAGCATCAGGACGCAGGACAGGTGGGTGCAGGGGGGCATCTTCAGGACTCTCCTGTGGTGGGTAGGGGGAGGAAACAAGGACAAAATGAGTGAGGTTTTTGGGACTTGACTGAATGCCCCAGCAGTGACTCGAGGCTCATTTTGGTGATTAGTCTCAGATTGCTGGCACATTTCTTTGGAGCCGTTGGGCTTGTTTATCTGCTCCAAAGCCCTGGGTTTTAGAATGGAAAACCCGAGAGATTACGTTTGAAAAACAAACCGCTTTTGTGTGATTAATTTTCTTCCCGATTGTTTTATTGCTTCGTTGTTTGCGTATGATTTCACGGACCATTCCTGACTGAGAACATTTGGACATGACGGCGATGCTTTGGGCCGCTATCGTTGGTGGACGTGCCGTTTGAGCGCAGTGTGCTTCCTGGCTGCGTGGCCGAAGAGGAACCCAGTTCCCGTTGCCATGGCCCCCCCTCTGGAGTGACAGGTAAATGGCGGAATCCTTACTGACCATTCCGTGTGTGACCCATCGATGAACTACATTACATTACATAACAGGCATTTACACAGGCACGACTTTTGCATAGCATTTACATTGCATCCATTTATGCAACTGGATACATACTGAAGCAATGCAGGTTAAGTACCTCGCTCAAGGGTACAACGTCAGAGTCCTGCCTGGGAATCAAACCTGTGACCTTTCGGTTACAAGATCAGCTCCTTACCCATTATACTACCCTGCTGCCCTAGAACTAGACTGGACAATCCTGCTCTCAGCGAATGGGAATGAATCTGCCCTCAGTCAAGTGCACTCAATCAAGCGCCTCTAAGCAAAGTGCCCTTAGTTAAGGGCCCCCATTCAAGCACCCTCAGTCAAGTGCCCACTCAAATGGCCTCACTCAACTGCCCTGCTTTAAGTGCCCTTAGTCAACTACCCTGCTTTAAGCACCCTTAGTCAACTGCCCTGCTTTAGGTGCCCCCAGTGCACTGCTCTTCAGAACGTGTCCTCAGTCCCTATCTAGTCTCTGAACATGCTACAGTTATCTGAGCTGAACGCTGTTCCCACAGAGCGGGTGCAGATGTTTTCTGTGAGCCCTGTTGGTACAGGGCCCCTAATTATTTTGCTTTGCAGTTGTATAATTCTGCTGGTGAATGATTTATTTTTGGTCTGTGTCTCTCTGAGTTCGTCTGTACATGCTAAGACGTCAGCAGGTTGTTATACTCCACCCTGGAGTGAGAGGAAACAGTTTCCCCCCGTTCAGGTCTGGGGGGAGGGGCCTTGGCATTAGAAGCTGGGTACATGCAGGATCTGGAGAAGAGTAGAAGCAGTCATGGAAGAGGGTGGTTTGAATCAGTGGTGTGAATTTCAAATTTTAACGGTGTTTGCACACACTCATTTGAAGCCCTTGTTATTGTGGCTGTTTTTTTTTTTGCTTGTTTATCATTGTATTATAGATTTTTTGTCTTTTTTTGTCTTTGTGTTTTCCTTTTTTTGGGGAAATTCTGGGTACTTTCATTTCATCACCTTCTTTCGTCTTTTTTCCGCTAGGCCGTATACCGAACACCTGCCTGATCACCCTGTTTTTGGGCTTCTGTGCCTTCCTGCCACCTCCCTTGGTCAAAGGGTCCCGTCGTATCTTAACAGTTGACTTTGGTTTAGTGCCCTGAGTCAAAATCCCTCAGTTATGAACTGTCAGTCAACTACCCTAGTCAAGTGCCCTTAATCAAGTGCCCTAAGTCAAACACCTCCAGTCAAGTCCTCTTATGTGCCCTTAGTCAACTTGCCTTAACCCAGAGTCCTCAGTTAAGTGCCCTTACTGAAGTGCCCTTAGTCCTCAATTATTTGGTCTCAGTCCACGGCCTTTAGTAAAACACCCTTAATAAAGTGCCCTCAGTCAAGTGCCCTTACTCAAGTACCCTCAGTTATGTTCCCTCAGCCAGCTGTGTTTATTGAAGCACCCTTAATCAAGCGCACTTACTCAATCCTACACATCAGCTGACCTGAGCAAGGAAAGCAGGTTTTATATTTACAAAAAAGTAACTTTTTTTTGGATGAAAGTCTGATTAATTAGACTTTCATTCAAATCCATGGCACATCAGAGGCCTGGCTGCAGCTGGGTAGCATCTGTGACTACTGAACATAAAGATATAATTACCAGCCATCATTACTGCCATACAGATGCAAAGCATGACTGAATCAACGTTTTTACACCACATTGAAAACTTCACTGGTGGCTGTATTACTGTGAGTGTGTGAGTGAATGAGTTTATGAGTGGCGTGTGTGCCTTGTTATGGACTGGTGACTTGTCCAGGGTGTATTCCTGCCTCTCGCCCACTGCATGCTGGGATAGACTCCAGCACCCCTCATTTCTTGCAGTTTTCATGCCTAAAATTGATAAACAA
>NC_057944.1:8563908-8673908 GCF_018555375.3 Anguilla rostrata
AAATGGAGGATGGTGTTGTTTATAATTTTGATGAAACATCAGAAATTGAATCATTGGGTCTGCAGCCCAAACTAAACTGGCTAATAGCTTGCAGATGCATTTTGGGAAATCCTGTATGGAGAGCAGAACTGTGTGCCATGTGGTACTTTACCGTAAGGAAGATGACAGTAAACGTCCCACGTTTTGGGATAGCAGGCATTTCATGGCCTCTTTAAGAGTGGGGCGGGGTCCTGGACTAACAGTCATGTGTCTCCCTGCTATTGCGGCTGGCAAACAAGTGTTCACAGGCGGAAGTGCCAGAGTTTCTGTAGAAGGGATGATGTCATTAATAATATATTACAGCATGGAAGAAAATGAATGACAACCAAGGAAGAGCAGATGTCTTATTGAAAGTAACTGATAGTTGGGTGAGGTTTTGCCCATTTTTAAAGAAATAGTGCCCTACAATAACCTACAATACACATTTTTTATTCACATTCTTGATACAGGTGAACAAAAAACTTTAAAAGTGCGAGGACAATAAAGTACACATGTACAAATATATGAGATATATTTTATGCTCAGAAAATACAATTGCCCCGAAAAACACATTTGTTTCGTTAATAGTATTTTTCTTCCAGAAAACAATTATTCACACCCCTAAATATTATTTTAAATACTGAAAAATATTATCTATATCTATACAAAATATAGTTAGAATTATATAACTTATTTGAAGTTGACAGGAAGGTTAGTAGACTATATAGTGACTGACAATGGTTTCCTGTTTCCCTGGGGAATAAAAAGGAGGGAGCACACATTTGGAACACTGTGGTCAGCCATCATGATGGGGAACTGCAGAGAACTTCCTGAAAGCTTCAGACAAAAGGTTATTGACCTCTGCAGGTTGGGAGATGGCTTCAGATAATCCACAATAAGTTTAAGATGTCACTTTGTACTGTTTTGCAGGAAACTTAAGGCCACTGGAACAGTGTAGTGAGACAGATGGTTCAAGGGGCAAAAAGAAGTCCGAGGGACACAGTTCAAGATCTCCAAAACAACCTGGCATCTCGGAGTCACAAAGTGTCCAAGATTCCATGTACTTGACAATGACCCTTGTTTCAGAGTTACGATAAGGAAGCCTGTTTCAAAGACAATTCGGTGAAAAATGGTGTCTTGGATTTGCCAAACCACATCTGAACTACAATTGGAACTTTGTCTTGTGATCAGAATAAACAAAAATGCATCTTTTTGGACATTTGTGCAGCACTATGTTTATAGCAAATGTGCTGAACCTTCACCATTATGGCTCCATTGCAGTTAACCCGTTCGCGTAGGGCACTGCAGCTGAATATGGCCGTGTGGCACTGGATTGCTCTTCTGCCTCATGTTAGTGAACGGACTGCAGAACGCACCCTGGATCGGTCCGGGGAGAGCGAGAGTTAAAATGAAAACAATGGGGCCAGTGGGCGTGGCTATTAAACCCGTTTCACACCGCAGCGGCTGGAAGTGAACCCATCGTCCCTGTCCCTGCTCAGTATTGCAGTGCATCGCTCTCACTGAAAATGCGAGAACCCGGCTGTGCTGCCGCTGCTGCTGCTGTCAAGCATCTCTGCTTGGCACAAAATGGCGGATACAGCCGCTTACTTCAACATAAGTTTTAGCGGCAAACTTTTTTTTTTTTTTTTTTAAATGGCCGCCAAATTCTGATTTTGGCTTCTCGGCAATATTCCCGCTTTAACTTTTTTACTTTACGGCCTTACGGCCTTATGTCATGTACCCGCTATTTTAAAACCGCGTGGCTTCTGAGGATCTCCTCAGCCCGCTGGTCTGTTTGGTTTATTTAGGGGGCGTGCGCACGCACGCACACTGACACCGGCTCCAAACGTCACCCTCTCACCTCGACATCGCACCGGGGCTGGGCCTTCGACTCTGAGGAACAAAAACACGAAGGCGCTTGACGAACTTGACGAAGAGACAAATCAATTCTCTCACTCGTTCAAATTCACTCCGATAAATTCCGTCGACCGTATTTATTTCGCGGTGCCGGTCTCGTTCGGAGGGAGGGCTTTGCGGGATATTCACGGCTCTGCTGTTCAGGAAGAGTCCGTGACCAGCACTGGGGAACAACGGCCCCTTTTCTTCCTCTCTGGCTTATTTGAGCTTCTGTGCTGGACTGCAGCAGAAAAGGGTCCCGCAGTGGTGGGAAAACTAAAGGCTGCTTTGTGTCGGGAGGTGAAGCGGTCGGCTAGCATACGGACTGCATTCGCTTCTTTTTAAATAAAAAATCTAAAATTAATTTGCCATCCAGCACGGGGCTGAGCGTCTCTAGTTCCCGCCCCAATTTAGAACAGCAAATCGTCTGTTTATTGGTATTACTACAGGCATTTAGCAGACGCTCTTATCCAGAGCGACTTACATTGTATCCAATTATACAGTTGTATGTATACTGGAGCAATGCAGGTTAAGTACCTTGCTCAAGGGCACAACGGCAGTGTCCTTACCGGGGAATCGAACCTGCGACCTTTCGAGGCCGTGGTGGAGTCCGTGCGGTGGCTTAACCGAATATCCTGTCTTGAAAGTTTTTTTTAGGGATTCTTTAGAAACGAAAGCTTCAAAGCCACCTTCTGAACACTTGGTGGTTCCCCTTTCACAAGGAAGGCAAATTAGTACAAGAAAGTAAACCTCTTGAAGGGCTGTACACATACACACACACACACACACACACATATGCATGCACACACACACGTGCGTGCACAGCACACACACACACACACACACACACACACATACACACACACACACACATGCATGCACACACACACGTGTGCACACACATGCACACACACGCACACACACACATACATGCACACACACGTGTGCACACACATGCACACACACACACACACACGCATGCACACACACACACACACACGTGTGCACACAAACACACACACAAACACAAACATTCATACGGGTATTTACACCTACTGAAACTTCCACAGGAACACACGTCAGCTGCAGCTCTCAGTCTTTTATTTGCTTGTATGTGAGCATGCACACACACACACATACTGACATCAAAATACGAATAAAAACAGAAGTGAATACCTGTTTTCTCTTCCCCTAATTTTAAATTTAAATGCTAAATGTCATTGTATTTCCACAACAGTCTAGGAAACAAAAACACTTTTTAATCATTAGCGCTTGTTGTAATACAGTATAACGAGCATCAGTGATTGCATCCTTCAACAAAGAGCTCTCTCCTTTTTCTCTTTTACTCTCTTTTGCTCTTTCCGGTGAGTCATTGGCACACACTTTATCTCTGTGGTTTGCATAGCAACAGAGAGTCTTGCAGTCACAACTCCCGGGCGGTTTCATTATTTCATTATTTCATCATTTTGTTCAGAAATAATGCAGTCTACCTGCATTATTATAATTATTACTATGTGAATTAGCACAAGTCCACACAACGTCCATCAACCGTGAGTTTTCAGGTGTGGGGGCCCAACGGCAATCTCTCCAGGCTGGCGTCTGCAGCTATCGGGCGTCAGCTGACTTATATTTCCCAACACAGGTTGCACCAATCAGGCGTCCCTTCCTCTCCCGTGCGCTGCAGGAGCGCGTCTCTTTTGCGCTGGAAGTCGCGCGAGAGCACCAATCGGCCGCTGACTCAAACAGCGAGGAAAGACGAATCGGCTGCCCCGTGTATCTGCATAGAAACACCAGTCAGCTGAGTGCGGATCTGCATAGAAACACCAATCGTCTGCTCGGGATCCTGAATGGAAGTAACCAATGAGCTGCGGGAGAGCTGGCATGGGCCGGCCGTCTGAAAGGGTGCTTCTGATCTGAGCCGGGTGCCCTGCTGCCTGGTGCTCCCCTTCACTAGGGCCTGCTACACCGCTGACCTATTCAGTGTGATGCTCTGCCTGTCACTAGGGCCTGCTACACCACTGACCTATTCAGTGTGATGCTCTGCCTGTCACTAGGGCCTGCTACACCACTGACCTATTCAGTGTGATGCTCTGCCTGTCACTAGGGCCTGCTATACCACTAACCTATTCAGTGTGATGCTCTGCCTGTCACTAGGGCCTGCTACACCACTGACCTATTCAGTGTGATGCTCTGCCTGTCACTAGGGCCTGCTACACCACTGACCTATTCAGTGTGATGCTCTGCCTGTCACTAGGGCCTGCTACACCACTGACCTATTCAGTGTGATGCTCTGCCTGTCACTAGGGCCTGCTACACCACTGACCTATTCAGTGTGATGTGCTGCCTGTCACTAGGGCCTGCTACACCACTGACCTATTCAGTGTGATGCTCTGCCTGTCACTAGGGCCTGCTACACCACTGACCTATTCAGTGTGATGTGCTGCCCGTCACTAGGACCTGCTACACCACTGACCTATTCAGTGTGATGCTCTGCCTGTCACTAGGGCCTGCTACACCACTGACCTATTCAGTGTGATGCTCTGCCTGTCACTAGGGCCTGCTACACCACTGACCTATTCAGTGTGATGCTCTGCCTGTCACTAGGGCCTGCTACACCACTGACCTATTCAGTGTGATGCTCTGCCTGTCACTAGGGCCTGCTACACCACTGACCTATTCAGTGTGATGCTCTGCCTGTCACTAGGGCCTGCTACACCACTAATCTATTCAGTGTGATGTGCTGCCTGTCACTAGGGCCTGCTACACCACTGACCTATTCAGTGTGATGCTCTGCCCTTCACTAGGGCCTGCTACACCACTGACCTATTCAGTGTGATGTGCTGCCTGTCACTAGGGCCTGCTATACCACTAATCTATTCAGTGTGATGCTCTGCCTGTCACTAGGGCCTGCTATACCACTAATCTATTCAGTGTGATGCTCTGCCTGTCACTAGAGCCTGCTACACCACTGACCTATTCAGTGTGATGCTTTGCCTCATCTCTCCCAGGTGAGGAGGTTAGGAGGTTGTTCCAGTGTAGAGGAGGAGCCAGAATTGTCTGGTAGTGAAGCACTGACAGGGGAGAACTCACATCCTTGAGTTCATTGTGCAATAATGAAATAGACTGGCTTCCATAGTATAAGGGTGCTTGATCCCTCCCTCCCACTGGCTATTTTGGCTTGCTGGTATAATTACTTTAAAGCTGAATTTATTTTGGGGTGGGTGGTGTGGGGCTGGGGGGGGGGGGCTGTGATAAGTAGAAAACATTGAAGAAGAAGACAACATGCACAGCTGAGGCTGAACCTTTTCCACCTCCAGGCAAGAAAAGAGCTGAGTGTGCGTCTGTGTGTGTGTGAGTGTGCGTGTGTATGAGTGTGCATGTGCATGAGTGTGTGTGTGTGAGTGAGTGCTTGAGTGAGTGCGTGAGTGAGTGAGTGAGTGAGTGAGTGAGTGAGTGAGTGAGTGAGTGAGTGAGTGAGTGAGTGAGTGAGTGAGTGAGTGAGTGAGTGAGTGAGCGTGCGTGCGTGCATGAGTATGTGTGTGCATGCGTGCGAGTGTGTGTGAGTGCGTGCATGCGTGCGTGACTGTGTGTACGTGCGTGCGAGTGTGTGTGAGTGTGCATGCGAGCGATCGAGTGTATGTATGTGTGTGAGAGAGAGAGAATGTGTGTGTGTGTGAGTGTGATAAAAAATGACAAAGTGGTTTTTAACCAACTCAACAGCATTTCCTTTCTGGAGAAAGGGGGCAACTTCTGCTTTTCTTAGTAAGAACAGAGTGTGCTGCATTCTCCTTTAGCAGTAAGCCTGAAATGGTATTCAGTGTATGTGCTCGCCTCGTGTATTGCTATCCACTACTGACATAGAGCTGTACCGGTTGGGTTCTAGTGGGCGGGGCCAGGGGGCCGAGTCAGTTATCTCACAGTCCGGTGATGTGCTGCCTCCCTCTCCAGACAGGGTATGATTGACAGGGCAAGCTGTGAAACGCCTGAGTTTTGGTACGGATGCTCACAGCCCAGAATCATTGGCCCAGACCCCTCTCTGTGTTTGGTTGATTGACAGACAAAAATAAAACACGAGGTCTGTCTTGTAGGACCTTCCCTTCCCGAGACTAAATCTGGCATCTCTGACTTTTACAGAGCCCAGCCACAGACCGCACTGGGTTGTACATCCTTTATTTAAGTAACAACACAGTCTTGTTCCTATAAATAACAGCATCGCTTAAGTTTTGTCCTTTCAAAACGAGCAAATTTTCTGCTGCAAGCCTGCTCTGGAAGTCTGTTCGAATGTAACGGCTGAGGTTGAAGAGGGCGTCTGCTTGGGTTTGGTTGGCGTGGGTGGTGGGCTGGGCTGGGTTGGGTTGGGTTGGGTTGGGGAGTGCGAGTCTTTCTGAATGTGTGTTGCGGAGGCGGTTGGTTTTTTTCCACTCTGAACAGACTTTGTGTGGAAATGCTGAATCTGACCCTGCTGACATTTAACTGCAGATTCCCCTGCGTTCCTTTTTCTGTGGCTTTTCGGTCACTGAGAGTGTTTCTCCTCCTCTGTGTGATTCGCACACACACACACACGCACAAACATTCATACAAGTATTTGCATTCACTTCCTGAAACTTCCACAGGAACACAAACGTCAGCTGCAGCTCTCTCAGTCTTTGATGTGCTTGTTTACGCTCCTCTGTCTTCAGACAAGCAGAGAGGCTCTCCTTTTGTTCTCTCCCTCTCTCTCTCAAATTCAACTTCAAATTCAAAGTGCTTTATTGGCATGACAAAATTTGCATTTGTATTGCCAAAGCATGGCAAGGAACATGTGAAACAAAGAATTATAACAGGATAATATGATTGTATATATAGTACACGTGATATATATACATACATACATACATACATATATATACGCACATATACATGTAAACATACACTATACATGCACATACATACATACAAACATACACACATACACATACATACATATACACATACATATATATACAGATATACACATACATATACATAAACTGTTATAATTACATATTAATTTTATAACACTAACATGCTAATAACATAATAATAACAGCCAACATGTGTTGATTCTAAGCATGTGTGAGTGTGTTTGTGTGTCTGTGCGTGATGTCTGTGTGTGTGTCTGTAAACTGTAGTATTGTGTGATGATGTTTGTTTTGTCACTTACTGTCTCTCACTTGCCGTTAGAGTTGACAAGCATGGCAGTTTTAGGGGGCTGTTGTGGTGGCGGTGGCTGGTTCTCAGCAGCAGGCCGTGGGCCGGGCCGGGTAGGGGCTGAGTGTGGTTCTGGGCTGGGCCATAGCCCTGCCTGGCTGCTCTCAGGCTGTGATGAACAGTCTGTGGTCTGCAGTGAGTCTGAGGGGTGAGCTGCTCTCACACTGAGCATCTGATCTCTGAGACGATGGTTCTGTGTGCCTCTCTGCTCCAGTGCCTCTTTTACTTCACTCAGTTCTGCTCTTAGGTCCTCATTTTCCTTACGGTGATCAGTTATGTTTTCTCCTAGTTGGCCAATCTCTGTCCAGGTTTCCTCTTTAAGTTGTGTAAATTCAGTTGTGAGTCTCTGAATACTGTCAGCCGCTGAGAGTTTGTTCTCTCTCAGTCCCGGATGCGTTGTACAGACACAGGTGTTCTGGGTGTGGCAGGGCTGTGGGCTGTCAGTGTGCTGGAGGAGGTTGGCTGAGCAGTGCTGGGCACTGTGTGTGTAGGGGAGGCTGACACTGTTACCCCGGGAGCTGATGTAACCTTTGAGGGCACAGAGGATTTTTTATTTTCAACTACATGTTTTAGTCTCTGAAAGTTATTTTCAAACTGCTGTAATCTACTGTCAGATCCTTGGATCATGATAGTGCCGTTGTTGTAGATATTAATGATAAATTTGGGGGTGGTGTCTAGGTATGACTGTCTCGTTGTTTTATTGCCGCCCCATTTTTAAGTTTCTATCTTCTGCACGGAGAGCAGAATGCCAGGCTTCTGGGTACTCTGTTTAGAACAGCAGGGCTGCTTTGACCTCTCTCTCATTTAGCACAGTAAAATCTGCTCTCAGTGTTTTTTTACAGTCTCTGTTCTGGAGTCTCTCTCCGTAGCCTAGCTTTCTACTTTTTTTCCCTGTTTCACTGCTGACTTCTTCAGGGTAGGTGATTGCCTGGTTACACAAGCTCCGCCCACTATTCTGCTGTACAAATGTATCCATTTTCAACTGTCAAAAATGTCTGTTGCTTATTCACTCATAGAACTGGAGGCTAGCTGGATTAGCTGCTTGACCAGTCAGATTATAAAGATTATAATTATAAAGAAACCTACCTTCCTATTTCCTTTATCCAGTTTATTTTGTTCCTGCCTGTCCTCCTGTCTCTTTTTTGTTTTTGAGATGTCCTTTTATTGTGGTTTTCCGCATTTTATCCCACTTCTCCTGTTGTGGCAGTTGACAGTTCTGTGGCAGTTGGTTAGCTAGCTAGCTATGTTTTTTCCTTTTTTTTGTTTGGCTGGTAAGGTCCCCTTTAAAGTTAAAGGTATTCAAGTTGTTCCTGAGTTTTTTAGATTTAATTTATGATATTACTTTTCATTGTACGTAACTAAAAAACAACAAAATTCAATGAAAGTTTAGCAGATCATAATCATGAGCTCTCTCTCTCTCTCTCTCTCTCTCTCTCTCCCCCTCTCTCTGGTTTCTCTGTTTTCTCTGTTTTCTGTTTCTTGCTTTCTGTCTCTGTCTCTCCACCTCTTCCTTCCTCTACCCCCCTCCCCCCTCCCTGGCTCTGTGTGGTTGTAATTGGGGAAAGGCCAGGCTGGGTCCAGTGGCGAGCCATTCTCCTCTCTCCATTAGTTTTAATGCGGAGCTCTCCGTCCCCACGACTGGTTAACAGGCTGGTCTGTGAGCAGCTGGGCTCCCCAGGCCCCTGGGTGTGATGATTTAATTGGTCACCTGTGCCCCTGTGTACCCCCCTAGTCCATTAGACATAACGCCTCAACCCCCCCCCCCCCCCCCCCCCCAACACACACACACACCCCATCGCCATGGCCCCGCTCCTGTTCTGAGCTTGGAGGGCATTAGTGGAATTGCAGCGCCTGCACACAAACACACACACGCATGCACACACACACTACTCTGCTGCATTGTATGAGTCTGCCTGTTTAATGGCTGCCCCAGTAAAAACCTATACACAATAAACAATGAAGCTATCATTGCCTTTGCTGATTTAACCTCCACCTATGCCAGTTTTGCTGAAAAAGAGTATATTTCCCATTTGTGAATGTGTTGGGTATATTTTAATGGTCATACAATAGATCTCAGTTATGGATATCACCATAAAGCACTCAAAAAATAAGAAAGAAAAACATTCAGGTCTATTCTCTTAAAGAAATTGCAAGCGAGCAAGTTAATTTCTTAAAGAAATTGTGAGCGAGCAAGTTAAATTCCCACAAGGTAGGCTGGGACATATCAGAGTTGCATTCTAGCGTCACACAAGAGAATCATAATTTGTCCTTCTGAGTCACTGACAGGAACAAAGTGAACCTTCTGATGGGCGTGGCCTCGATGGGCAGAACGCGGGCATTCCGTGGCAGGTGGGCGGGTATGTGGGCACTGCAGGTGCTGGATCGCTGATCTGCATCGGTTTTGTTTCTGTATTGCGGTGAGAGTGATTTTCAGGCTCAGCTGCTGGCTTCTCACCTATTGCCATGGCAGCGATGGCGGTCCACTATGTGGAGGAGGGTAGAGGTGGCGGGGGGGGCGGGACAAAGGGTATCTCGCTCGGCGGGGGAGGAGGAATGTCCGTCTCACTGGCCGGGGGACCCAGGTCAACTTCCTGCAGAACAAGAGCAGGAGGAGGGACCAGGTGGTTTTCGTCCAATTGGGGAGGAGGGGGTGTGGCTTCAGAAGGGGCTGGGTCTGGACTGATGTCTTCCAACTGGGCAGGGGGCGGGGGCGGGGCCAATGCCTGCTCTGCAGAGGGAGAGCCAGATGTGGAGATAGTGGTGTCATCCTGGGTCTGAATCTGGTTCTGATTCAGTTCCTGGTTCTGGTCTTTGTCCTGGTCCTTGTCCTTGTCATTGTCCTGGTCTTGGTCCTGGTCCTGGTCCTGGTCCTGGTTCTGATCTGCTATTCCATTGCCGGACCCCAGCTTTGTCTCCTCAGGTCTCCCGAAGGTGCTCCCCTGCGTGATGTCGGTCATCAGCATCTGCTCGTCGACCTCCTTCAGGTGCGAGAGCCGGCGGGAGAGCCCGTGGGGGAAGAAGCCAGTCAGAGAGATGCGCTTGGACTCCCGCGGCCCGTCCTCTGCGCTCTCGTCCGCCATGAGCCGGGGCTGGCGGCCGACGCCGCCGCTGCCGTCCAGGAACGGCGTGGGGCCCGCCCAGGCGGGGTCGTTCATCTGCCTCTGCCGATGGCGACGCTTCCTGACCAGGATGAACGCGATGCAGATCAGCATCACCACCAGGGCCCCGCCCACCAACCCCGCCACCACCGACCCGATCCTGGAGCCGCCAGAGCTGCTGGAGTTGCCAGAGCCGCTGGAGCCGCCGGAGCCGCTGGAGCCGCCGGAGGGTTCAGATGTCTTCTTCGGGTTGGTTATGGGGGCCGGAGGGCCTGGGGCAGTTGCCGAGGCAGTTGATGGCGTCCCAATGGTGGTGGTCGTAGGGGTGACACTGGGAGTCGGGGAAGGGGGAGGAGTCATGTGTTTGGTGGTTTTCAAGATAGCGGTTGAGACCTGGAGGGTGTCTGTTTTTGGAGTTTGTTTGGTGGAGCCAGTGAGGCCAGTTGAGGCAGGTTGGGCAGTGGGTGCGACGTATTTGGTGAGGGTCTGCACTGTGGGGGTGAAGGTTTTTGGTATGACCTTGGCAGTGGTCTGTTCCAGTCTTGCTGTTGTGAGCTGGGTGGCCGAAGGTCTTGATGTGGTGTGGTCCGCTGACTCAGGAGAACCGTTTGGGTTCAGGGTGGTCCCAATTGTTTCTCCCAAGAACTCCTGGGAAAGCCTGGGTTGGGTGACTTCCTGGTGTACCTCTCCTTTGGTAGGAGATGATGGGCTTCCCACCCGAAGGGTCGTTAATCCCAAGCTGGGGGGCGTGGTTACTTCTCCCGGTAACGCCCCAGTGCTCCTCCTCATCCGTCCAGCAGAGGCCGCCATTCTGAGCCTCGTGGAGAACTTTGCCGGCTCCGCGGATGTCGCTGATATCTCCGGGGTATGTGGCGATGCGGGCTGCTGGGAAGCAGTCGGTCCCCGTCCTGTTGCGGTCAGGGTCGCAGTGGGGTGCAGGTCGCGTTCTGACCCTGTGAACTGGAGCAGACGTCTGCCTCGACCCGCAGCCGACCTCAGTGAGTCAGCCGCGGGGCGGTCGAAAGATGGGACTGCGCCCACGGTCGTTACGCCGTTCAGTGCGAACGCAAACACCCATAGCGGGAACAGCAACTGGTGGAAGCTCCGCCCCATTTTAGCGAACGCTACTTTGTGCTCGGAAGTACAACAGGGCTTTGGTGACTCTGGAAAAAGAAGATGAACAAGAGAGGAAGGAAATCACCATAGATATCATTGTCATGCTTGTTTCAACATTGGACTGACGAAGCATGCTCAAAGCACAATGATGATTGATGTAATGTGCAATGATCCACAATGACGTTTCAAGTCACTGAGTCACAGAGCATTTCTGCACTGGAGATAAATGTTGTGCAACAAAAAACTCATGCACGCACGCACACACACACACACACACACACACAGTCTGAATGCATATAGTTCACTGAAATTTGTGCTAACACCTTAAATTGAACTTGGATAAAATAAATCCACTTTTTACAGTTCTTGCTTAGCTCTCTAGCTGAGAGTGCGTTCGCCATTATATCAGTGTCATTCAGTTGCCATGCAAACATCTCTGTGGTTCTATAGAACTGTGTCCTGTGGACACACGGAAAATGTGCAATGAAGCATTTCCTTGCTAAATGACAGCAGAGGTATTTATCAGCTCAAACTGAGAATGAGAAATTAAGAAACGGAACTTTTGAAGAACAGTGACATTAGGGCTCTGTTGCTAATATCGATTTTATTCAACTTTATATCAGACCAGAGAAGCCTAGTTGTAATGCTAAAGTAACCCTGAAGAAGTCTTTGGTACAAAAATGTTTGACATTTTTCTGACGCAGCTTTGCCGATACAAGAATCTGGATCTGATGCGTGTTCATACCAGCCACATCAGACTAATCCACTCAAAGCACACCTCTCCGCCAGCTTTCATTCACGGCCATTTAAAAAAAAAAAAAAAAAAAATTTTTGGAGGGAAAACAGGGTGTAACTCACCGTGCCGTGTTCACCCGTCCGGTCCGAGCATTCCCGCAGTCTGCGCGTGAGTCCTGAGTCCAGTGGGCCCCGGGGTCGGAGGATAGGGGCGCACGCTGCTCTGCCCGGGTACGAGGTGGCCGTCTGTCGAAAGAAAAGCGGAAGCGCGAAGCTCTCTCTTCAGGCGGCAGGAAGTCAGAGCTGTGAAAACGGGTCTGCTGATGGAGGCTTTGTGCCGAGCGGCGGTCGGGAGGAAACAGTTGGTTACACCACAGAAAAAAAGAAAAACTAAAAACGCTCGTCCTTGAGGAAGGAAACCGGTGTGTGGCGTAGGTCTCATTTCAGAAGTGTGTGTGTGTGTGTGTGTGTGTGTGTGTGTGTGTGTGTTGCGAGCGTGTGTGTGAGTATGTGTGTGAGTGTGGAGTACGTGTGTGCTTGTGTGAAGTGTGTGTGCATGCGAGTCGTGTGTGCATGTAGTGTGTGTGTGTGTGTGTGTGTGTGGGTGTGCGAGCGTGTGTGTGAGTATGTGTGCGAGTGTGAGTGTGTGTGTGTGGAGTACGTGTGTGCTTGTGTGTAGTGTGTGTGCATGCGAGTTGTGTGTGCGTGTAGTGTGTGTAGTGTGTGTGTGCGTGTGTGTGCGTGCGAGTGTGTGTGTGCAGTGTGTGGGAGTATGTGTGTGTGTGTATGTGTGTGCGTGAGTGTGTAGTGTGTGTGTGTCTGTGCGTACATGTGCGTACATTTTATATTTGGTGGTTGGGAAGAGGCCAGCATATCAAGGTTTTGTCCCTCAAAACGTGCAGGGGATGAATGAAGCAAACAGTGGTGCTCTCCCCACCCATTTCTCTCTGTTGTATACGCATTTAGGATTTCCCTCCATGTGTTTCTTTTTTATGTGAAAAAGCTGACTTATGGTTCTCCTTATTATTTCTTATTCTTCTTATTCTTCCTCATTGTTCTGTACGCTACAGCCAGACCTGCCAAATTTGGCCAGTGACTTCATCTAGTATGGGACCGAGTTCCTTATGCTTTTTGTGTCAATAGCTCGAATATTTTTTGAGATCAGTCAAAATGATCACAGTCCGGCCCCTGCAGCTGCCACAGATACAGACTGTCTCTCCTGAAAACCTTCTGGACAAAGTCTCTGGCAAGGTGAGTACTGTTAGCAAGATCACTGCGAGGTCAACCCAAGCTAATATTCGTCAGTTTTCTGTTCGCAGAAAATAACTAAACTACCAAAAAATCTACTACTAGTACAAGAACTAACAACTGAACGACTACTACTAGTACAATCATTACAACTACTCTGTTTGTACTAGTACTGCTATCATGCTATCTGCTCTTCAGGACAACTTAAAGTTTATCTTCAAACTTTCCATTTGAGGTTGCTGATTAAGTGATTGATGAACCAATATTGGTCCATTTCGCTCAGTGACACTAAAGTATGGTTGGCTCGTATGATGAGCGAATAGTCTAGCTCTGGCAGTTAGAGAGCGTGGTGTCCTCTAATCTTTCTCACACTAAAGAGAGAAGTGTGAAAGGTGCCGAAGATCTGTCGCTCGATTATTTTGGTGTTGCACAAAATGGCTTCTCCTTGACCCGCCGCGCTGTCGCACATCTGTGTGATCTCAAATGATAATCATGCTTTCATTTGAGAACATATGCCTTTCGCACACAAACCTTCTTTTTTTCCCCCTGTTTCTATTGCTCAGATTTTATTTTTGGTCTTTTTTTTTAAACGATTGGGTCTTGCCCCTGGTTGCCTGGGACACCTGTGACCTTTTTGGATATTCAGTACGTTGATCCTCACACGCTGCAGAGGCTGTACTTCCTCTCTCGTGCCCGCAAGGAAGTGCCACCGGCTCTGACACGCCCCCGTTTAGCGCCCACCGCGGGGAGCCCCTTTCCGAGCTGCCTCCTCTCTGGCCACGGGCCCAGGCTGAGCGGCGGAGAGTGAACAGAGACGCGTTCCACCTGCTGGACATGTTGAGTCAGTGCAGCGCAGAGCCGGCTGCTGCCGTAAATGCTGTATGCCATAAAGCAGGCCTGCCCAAGCCTGTTCCTGGAGTTCTACCGTCCTGTAGGTTTTCACTCCGACCCTAACAAAGCCACACCTCATCCAACAGCTAGAGCAGGCCTGCCCAACCCTGTTCCTGGAGATCTACCGTCCTGTAGGTTTTCACTCCGACCCTAACAAAGCCACACCTCACTCAACGGCTAGACATCTTGTTGAGCTGCTAAATAAGTCAGAGGTGTCAAATTAGGGTTGAAATGAAGACTTAAAAGGATGGCAAATGCTGTTTATAATTTTGTTAATTTTTGCCTTAGATGATTTTTCTCAGATTTTTGACTTTTAAAGGAATGTGTTTTAGTTCTTTTTTAAAAAAGAAACAATAAAGACAAGTACAGGATGGTAGATCTCCAGAAACAGGATGGGGCAGCCCTGCTTTCTGCAGTTGATTAGGGCCACAGACATCCGCGGGCCGCACAATTCCGGTTTTAAATGTTTTTTAATTCTTTTTTTTTCAGGGTCATTTTAATTGTGCAGCATTCAGGGGGTGCCAGTAGATTTTGTAGGCGCAGTTCTTCTTGCGCTGGTTCCTCGTTCCGCGATCGCTGACAAATCATTTTTTTATTTCGACCCGAATGGGATCAGTTATAGTTTAATTGACACAGTTAGAGTTCAATTAACACCAGACATTTTACTGTCTAGGCTTTGAGTGAATCCTCTCATAGTGCAGGGTTTGAATGGATCATGTGAATCTGATGGTGGCTGTTATGACCCCAGCTCAAAAGGGTCATAACATAAAAGAGTCAAACGCAAAATGAGATTGATTACAAGTGGCTTTATTACAAGTATTAAAAATGCAAAGAGCAGAGTAAAGAAAAAAGGGGAAACGTGGTAGTTAGTATGACACTGATCTCCCAGCATCTTCCTGGTTGAAGGGGGTGGTGATGATGCAGAACAGGCTCTTTTATAAAGCTCCCACCAGGTGCTTCTGATCAGCAATCGCAGCTGATTGGCCACACCCACATAGGCACACCCGAAACCTGAAACTAAGCAGATGGAGTAAGACAGGCCTGTCAAGGACACAACAGTAGCGCAGGTCTTCACTGGATTGCGTGGGAATGTAGGGCGGGAGTGACTCTTTTGGTGCTATGTAGGCCTAGACAGAATCTTATGACAGTAGAGGCGTAGAGTGAATGGTGTAGCAATGTAGGCCAGTAGTGAATCATTTGTATCCAAGGAACTCTCCTTCAGGGGACAAACAAGTTTTTACTTCCTCTATTTCTGTTTACAATTTGTGTTTTAAAAGAATATTTCAGAGACTACAGAAGTTTGCAAAAAAATCTTTAAAACATAAAATTATTGTATTGACAAAATATAGGAAGAGTTAGTTTTGTTCTTATTTCAACAAATAAAGCAAACAGTTAAATCTAATTTGAATTTTGAACATAAGTTTAATTGAAATGTTTTTTTTTTGTTGCTGTCTGTGCTGTATAAAATGTATATAGAAAGCTAATAAGCTAGCGAAAGGAATTTCCCAACTGAATTCCTTCATCTCTCTTTCATCTTTTTGTGTTTGCAAAGTAAGATTGTGTTTTTGTACACTCAAGAAAAAAGAAAATAATAATTTCGTTGAAGATGATATATTTACATGACAAATTTCCATCCAATTTAGACAGGTAACCCTAACTAAAGCTGAGTGGTTTCATTATAATAAAATCCCATAAATCCAAAATATTTGAAGCACATAGTTCATAGGATTTGTGCTTGATTTACACCAGGGGTCTTCAGGGACAAATCATTGTGTGTTTTCCAAACTTCCCTGTGGTGTGAAAGGGGGTGACATAGCTCAGGAGGTAAGAGCGGTTGTCTGGCAGTCGGTGGGTTGCCGGTTCGATCCCCCGCCCTGGGCGTGTCGAAGTGTCCCTGAGCAAGACACCTAACCCATAATTGCTCCCAACGAGCTGATTGGTACCTTGCATGGCAGCCTTTCAGGCGTGTGAGTATGTGTGTGAATGGGTGAATGAGAGGCATCAATTGTATATAAATGCTATAGGCTATATAAGGCTGTATAAATGCAGTCCATTTACCAAAGGGCCTTTTTCAACGATGCACAAAGATCAGTTATGAGTTGTGGGCAATTCTATAAGAGTTCTGGGGAAAATTATGTATAACAGGAAATGAAGAATTGCCTGTTTTCCGCTGCATGTTCCACCACCCTCTTCACCAGCAAGGTAAGAAGGAGACCAGGAAGTCATTAGAAGCATAAGTCTTTATTTTTTAACTTTTTTGAACAAAATTCACAGCTTTTTTTTTTCTTATAGACATGACATTTCAGTTGAAATGGTTAAAGCATGGTATGAACGTTTATAAGTATGCCGGTACTGTTAATACATTATGAGTACATGTTAAGATGATAGATTGAAACAAGATTTCCACAGTAAGCTTCAGCTTCTTCAAAACCATCAATACTTTAAAAGAAATCGCTCACACACATTCCACGGCCATTGTTTTCAGTGATATAGTATTACGTTATTGCAGCTATCAGATAATAGCTTTGGACGTCCATTTGATAATGATACCCAATTGTTCACAAAAGTGTTGTGGAAATGTTTCTTTTTTATTTAATAGTTTTTACTGGCAGTGTTGTACAGCACAGGTTTACACAAGAGGCCAACCTGGCCGCTAACTCACACTACGGCTAACAATAACTTTGAAAAATGTCGGTGGTAAAACGCAGAAATGATTCCACATTGTTTCCGTGAGATTAAAACAAGAAAAGCAAAGCACGCTGTGTAATAAAACCAGCTGTTATCCAGATGTTAAGTGTATAACTACAGGGAGTTAATTGTCACAGGAACTGGATGGAAAAAGATTACATACCTAAAGTGACAGAAAAAAAAACCATTAGGCCTGTTCAAACCTGGCTGGTATATGGCTGCAGAATGCAAGTTCTTAGCTTTATACAATAGTAAGTACAGTATAAGTAGTCCATTTTACAAATGGAAGTTCATCTATGCAGGAGCCCCAGTTACAGTGCAGTTTTAAGCAGATTTAAATGTGCCTGCATTTGGCACAGAATATTGGGGAAAGAAACAGGACATAAATCAAACAACCAATTAGAATTTTAAAAGCCTCTCCAAGTATCGAAAATCCCTGAACTGTGTAAAGGCAAGTGAATGGTTTTTGGGGAGGAACGCCATGAAACGGAAGCCATTGACGAAAGCAGTGGTGATGGTAACCCTATTCTCCATCTCATGGAGTTGAACATGGTCATTCGGCCCCTCCCCCTCCCACCATCGTTACCACGGACGCAGCTATACTACCACGAGAACCTCAACGTCCTCCTTGGAGGAGCCGGCAGGAGAGGCCACGGATTGGCTGGCCGTGCCGGTCTGGGCGGAGCCGTCCCTGGACGCCTCCCCGTTTCCAGACTCCCCCCGGCCTACCCCTCCTGTCTCCTCCGTCTGCCTCACCTCCTCCATCCTGACGCCGGCGTCCGCGTGTCCGTCGCCGACCGCCTCCCTGGATCCCGACCTGGACCCGCCCCGGGAGGCGCTGGGGTAGCCCATCCCGCTCACCAGGTCCACGTTGCTCCGGGAGGGTCGCGACCCGCCGACCTGCCGCTTCAGCTGCCTCACCCGCAGAGCCAGGGTCACCGTGGAGACCACAAAGGCGAAGGCCAGCCCAGCTAAGCCCATCGCCACCATCGCCTCCCACTTTGCCCACGGGAAGTTGCTTCCCCAGTTATTGGTTTCAGACAAGCAGTCAGGACCTGGGGTCTCGGCTGTGTTTGTCGTGTTATGGGATGGCTTGGTGGTGGCGGTGCTGCTGTCTGCTTCCTTGGTTCCATTTGTAACTTTGGGTGTCGGGTCTGTGGTTTTGGTCACGGATGCCTGATCCGATGCCCACACATTAATGGACGCTCCCAGGAGCAGCAGCACACACCAGAGGAGATGGCAGATCTGGCGACCCTCCATTGGCTCTGCAAGAGATGTTTCGTAGAAATGGCTCACTATGATAATTTATTATCATATAATTCTTTTTATTTATTCATAGCAAAAATCAGTTTTTCAGGGCCAAAAACTGGAATATTCTTGAATGACTAAGTCAATCATTCGACTGAAATCAACTTGAACATGCGTTTCACTTGCTGAAGACTAGACTGAAGGCACAAAATCCCCTGAAACAAACAGGAACTGAAGATGGCTGCAGTGCAGGCCTGGCAGTGTATCACAAGGGACAATATTCAACATCTGGTGTTGTCTGTGGGTCGCAGACTTCAGGCGGCCATAAAATGCAAAGGATTTCTTACCAAGTACTAAAATATGATGACTTAATTTCAGATTATGTTAATTTGTCCAATTACTTTTGGCCCCCTAAAAATGGGGGAGTATGTATAAAAAGGGCTGTAACAATGACCATTGGATATGGATTTTAATGCCCTTTAATTAAAGCTGACAGTCTACACTCATTGTTTCACTTCAAGTCTAATGTGCTGGTGTACAGAGCCAAAACAAGAAAAATTGTGTCACTGTCTAAATACGGACTGCAATGTATGTACGCAAATACACATACGCATATTCTTTTGCAGGAAGTCGAACTCATTTCGAGGATGCCCAGCATATGGCCAGAAAATGATTCAGTGTTGTGCAATGTGATATTTATGTTTGTGCATTTTTGGTGCATCATAAAAAGCAGGATTCAGTACTGAGCTTCACTATTTTGTGTAAAATTTCCTAAGGCGGAATATTTGGTTGTTAACTGTTTCTTTTTTATTACTCTCTCCCACCTTTAATACTGATGTTGTGGCAATTCCAGGTATACATATGCACAAACTGTCTGCACAAAATTCAGCGATTATTTTTACAGACAAATTTTTAAACGGGGTGGGGGGTTTGGCTTCTCTGATATCAGTTTTATTTCCAGTTATTATGCTGCCTGAAGGAATATCAAAGGGACCAAATTTATTTTAGGCTGCATACTTTTCTGTCCCATGAATTAAGGCAGCACTGAACTACCATATCTCAAGATATCTCGTCAATTTATATTGAAAATGGATATGAAACAAATCTGTAAAACTCCCACCTTCTAGTAGTTTCTACTATTTTTGAGATATCAAAAATATTAAATATATATTTTTAAAAAATCAATGGAAATTACTTCACCTTTGGAATTTGGTCATTAGAAAGCTGTTATTTCTGCAACATTTTAAAATGTACTCTTTTCATAGATCATAATATTTGATTTCATTCCCTTTATAACCACACTGAAACGTGAGGTCGATTGGGGAGATACAGAAATGCAGAAGTACAATATTAATTAACAGACTTTAATGCAAATTTCCCCCAGATGGCGATAATACAGAAATGGCCTAAAGTTTGACTTTCCATAAATAAAAACTTATTTACCCTTTCAATAATTACTAATAATGTTTTAATTGGTCTCTTTATGCTTCGTGCTGAACCTATGATTGGCTCTGGGAGTGGCTCCTTTCTCTATTCAGGTAGACAAGGTTGTACCGGGTAAATTAAAGCAAACATGCTAATGCTGACATTGTCTGAAACCGAAAATTGAATGGTTTGTCAAGCTTTCACTGCCGTTTTGAAAGCCCCCAATAGAAAGTGCACTACCATGCCGACTGTGGCCCCCACTTGCCCTGTTTTGTCACGTCCCCCTCCCCGCGCCGTGGTGGATGCGACATCCCAGCTCCAGGAGCGGGTGCCTTTTCCGCACAGGTAGCCGAGGCTGTACCTACCTGAGTGGACGCGGTGGGCAGGATGTCGGGGGGCGAATGGAGCAGCACCGGTTGAGAGGGGTCTGGGCAGGCCGTCGAGCCGCAGGTGAGGGGTCGCCTGGTCACGGGTGCGAGGGCAGGGTGCTGCTTCTTCTGGTGCGCGATTTGAGAGGAGAGAGAAGAGGGGGCTTTTGAGAGGGACTGGGACTATAGTTTGCACTTCCTGCCCTGGCCCCTCCCCCCCTCCTCCTCCTGAGTTATTTTGGGGGCTTTGCGGGTTCCTGTGCAGCACAGATGTCTGCTTTATGACTGTCATGATGGGGAAGGGTGGGGGTTTGGCGGGGCAGGTAACATGAGAGAGTTGAAGGTGTGAAACATTGAAAGGAGGCGGGGGTGGGGGGGGGGGGGGTATGCAGGGGAGGTTGGGGGTAGGATGGGGTGGGAAGGTAGGTGGTGCAATTAGACCAGACAGGTAAATTAAAGCAAATATTCTAATGCTGACATTCTGAAACCATTTTTAAAATGAAGTAGCCTGTCAAGCTTTCACTGCTGTTTGAAAGCCCCCAATGGAAAGTGCATTTCCATGCCGACTGTGACCTCCACTTGTTCAGTCAGATCCCCCTCCCCATGCCGTGGCAAAAGTGACATCTTTGCCATTTCCCTGCCTCATAAACACCCCGCCCTTGGCAATACAGGCCACTTGTGGGCCCTCAGTGTACCTGCTGACTGAAGCTGTCCAATCCCCTGGGTGGGCCTGCATTCGGTGCCAGACCATGTGACCCATCTGTGCCATTGAGCAGTGCCTTAACAAGATGAGCCACCCAACAGCCCAGCAGATTTGTTATTTGCTCAGTATTTTTTATTTATTATTATTATTTATTTTCACTGAGTGCAACTGTTATCTACTCCAGTGCTTTTGTAGTGCGAGCCAGTCAATTCTCTTTTCAGAAAGGTAAAATTTGGTTATTTATGAAGCAATGCACTCTTTTTTAACTGACTCTGCTTGATGTATTCTATTCTATAAATGTGTTCCAAACCTGTCATATTTCTGGGTTCATTCTTAGTTTTGTTTTTAGTTTTAAAAAAAAGATTAGTTTTATTAGTTTTTTGTGTAGGGGCGGTGCTGCTGAATTCAACAGAAAGGTAAAGGGGGAAATATTATTGGGTATCATAGGAGTTTCTTTGAAAGCCGTGGAGCTTTCATCACACAAAAGCCTATCCTGCTCACTTTCATTCCTACCACAAAATGTCAATCGAGAGTTGTGGTTAGGGTAAAAGCTGATCCATTGGTTTCCTTAGTGAGTGAGTGTGTGAGTGAGTGAGGGAGGGAGGGAGGGAGGCAGGGAGGCTGACAGTTGGGAGAGATATTGCATCACACCACCATGGCAGCAATGGTGATTAGGCGGCTGAACTTTGCCACCAGACTGAAATCGGAGGAAGCAAAATTTGCGCTCCAGATGAGGTGGTTTTGAGATTGATGAACTGAAGTCCCCGTCTGTTTGCATGTCCCACAGGGGCACAAAGACGTTCCTGTAGCTGTGACAGAAGTTCCTGTAGCTGTGACAGGAGTTCCTGTAGCTGTGACAGAAGTTCCTGTAGCTGTGACAGGAGTTCCTGTAGCTGAGACAGAACTTCCTGTAGCTGTGACAGAACTTCCTGTAGCTGTGACAGGGGTTCCTGTAGCTGAGACAGAAGTTTCTGTAGCTGTGACAGGAGTTCCTGTAGCTGTGGCAATGAGTTCCTGTAGCTATAATAGAACTTCCTGTAGCTGTGACAAGAGTTCCTGTAGCTGTGACAGAACTTCCTGTAGCTGTGACAAGAGTCCTGTAGCTGAGACAGAAGTTCCTTAGCTGTGACAGAACTTCCTGCGCTGTGACAGAGTTCCTGTAGCTTGCAATGAGTTCCTGTCGCTATTAGAACTACCTGTAGCGTTGACAAGTTCCTGTAGCTGTGACAGGAGTTCCTGTAGCTGAGACAGAACTTCCTGTAGCTGAGACAGAACTTCCTGTACCTGTGACAGAACTTCCTGTAGCTGTGACAGGGGTTCCTGTAGCTGAGACAGAAGTTTCTGTAGCTGTGACAGGAGTTCCTGTAGCTGTGACAGGAGTTCCTGTAGCTGTGGCAATGAGTTCCTGTAGCTATAATAGAACTTCCTGTAGCTGTGACAAGAGTTCCTGTAGCTGTGACAGAACTTCCTGTAGCTGTGACAGGAGTTCCTGTAGCTGAGACAGAAGTTCCTGTAGCTGTGAAAGAACTTCCTGCAGCTGTGACAGGAGTTCCTGTAGCTGTGACAGGGGCACAGCACAGCACTGCGCAGAACATTTCTAATGAAGACCTGACACAGAACTCTCCTTCTCCAGGACAGAGTGTTCCTCTTTCAATTCCTCCCTCCCAAATCTCTCTCCCCCCTCCCACTGTCTTAGAAAATAGGACGGGCGTACATGACCATCATCTTAACCAAAAAAGAGCACAGGATGAAAAACAGTGGCCTGCACTGCAGAGGGAGAGAGAGGGGGGAGGGAGAAGAGGGAGAGAGAGAGGGGGCAGGACTGATGAGAGGCCTACTTTTACTTTCTCTGTGAAAACAACAGCACTGCTGGAGTTTACTATATAAAACTTTTAAGGGAGAGGGGAAAAAAAGAAAAAAAGAAAGCATTTTAGCATCAAAATTGAAGTCCACGGTTAGGGATTTTGGAGTTTTGGTTTTCATCAGTATCACAGACTGCAAGGGGTGTTGGAGGATTGTTCTTTCTCCCCCTATGTCCCCTGTTCTTTCTCCTCCTCTGTCCCCCTCTACCCCACAGAGAGCAGACCTGTTGGCTGTGGAGTTGCACATTTTCTATGAAGACCACAAATAGCTCCATTAAAGCAAGATGCTGTCCAATGATGTAAAACTAGTGTGCTACAAGGTGAGTACATACACACACAGGCCCACCTAAACACTCACACACCCTTATACACTCTTACATACATACTTATAAATACCTATACACACTTACATAGACTCATACATACATTTACACACTTACACACATTCATACATACGTATAAATACCTATACACACTTACATAGACTCATACACACATTTACACACTTACACACATTTATACATGCTTTTAAATACCTCTACACACTTACATATGCCCATGCATGTATTTACACGCTTACACACATTTATACATACTTAAAAATACTTATGCACACTTTCACACACTCTGCACTCTCACACTTACACACACATACATATATTGAATATTTATGATATTTATATATGAATATATAAATTCATACGCGCATGCACACGCACTCACTGCCCCTTGTCTTTCTCATGTATGCTCCCACACTTATACACTCCATACTTATACACTTACACACTTGCACACTCGCATGCCCTTAAATGCTTAAACATGCACACTTACGTGCGCTCGCTCACCTTAACACACACAGACGCAGACGCAGATGCAGACGCTCACACACATTCGCTCCAGGCAAACGCACACAGGCCCCCCGTTGAGCCCCCGTGCTGGGACGGGTCTACGGGCGAGTCTCAGTTGTCACGTCCTCCATCGGTGCCTGAGCCGCTCCAAGTAGCCGCCATCCTTTCCGAACTGTGAAACCCTGCAGTCCCCTCGCAGCCGTGAGGACGCGAAGCCCGTCTGAGCGCCACTGCTTCCGCCCGGCAGAACAGCTGCGTGTGCAGCGGCACATTAGTGCTCAGCGGCACATTAGTGCTCAGCGCACATTAGCGCTCAGCGCACATTAGCGCTCAGCGTCACATTAGCGCTCAGCGCCACATTAGCGCTCAGCGCCACATTAGCGCTCAGCGGCACATTAGCGCTCAGCGCACATTAGCGCTCAGTGCCACATTAGCGCTCAGCGCACATTAGCGCTCAGTGCCACATTAGCGCTCAGCGCCACATTAGCGCTCAGCGCACATTAGCGCTCAGCGCCACATTAGCGCTCAGCGCACATTAGCGCTCAGCGCCACATTAGCGCTCAGCGCCACATTAGTGCTCAGCGCCATTAGGCTCAGCGCCACATTAGGCTAGCGCCACATTAGCGCTCAGCGCCATGCTCAGCTATTGGTCGGTCAAGCGTTTAGCGCTGTGTCGCCACATGCGCTCAGCGCCTAGCGCTAGCGCATTGGTCAGCGCACATTGTTTTGTGCACTATTAAACATTGAACAACCCAGCCAATTAGTCCACAGCGCACTAGCGCTCAGCGTCACATTAGCGCTCAGCGGCACATTAGCGCTCAGCGCCACATTAGCGCTCAGCGTCACATTAGCGCTCAGCGCCACATTAGTGCTCAGCGCACATTAGCGCTCAGCGCACATTAGCGCTCAGCGGCACATTAGTGCTCAGCGCACATTAGCGCTCAGCGCACATTAGCGCTCAGCGCCACATTAGCGCTCAGCGACACATTAGCGCTCAGCGCCACATTAGCGCTCAGCGGCACATTAGCGCTCAGCGCACATTAGCGCTCAGCGGCACATTAGCGCTCAGCGCACATTAGCGCTCAGCGGCACATTAGCGCTCAGCGCCACATTAACGCTCAGCGCCACATTAGCGCTCAGCGCACATTAGCGCTCAGCGGCACATTAGCGCTCAGCGCCACATTAACGCTCAGCGCCACATTAGCGCTCAGCGCACATTAGCGCTCAGCGCCACATTAGCGCTCAGCGCCACATTAGTGCTCAGCGCCACATTAGCGGTGAGCGCCGCATCGCTGAGTTGGCTAAAAGAGCGTTTAACGAAGCAGTTTAGCGTTCACGCTCTCCCGTTCCTACAACGCCACGTATTGTCACGCTGCCATGTTTTGTGTTTATAAAAACATTTAAACAAAAACCGAATTAGTCCACGGAGCTGAACCACGCTCAGGCCGCGTTCCGACCGTACTCAAGCAAAGCAGAACTTACCGGTTTCAGTGAGAATATCTCTCTGTGTTCCCTTCAAGCATTTCTCAGCAATTCCCTAATGCTCTTATCAGAAATCAAATGGCAAATTAATCAATTCCACTCCAAACACCCCTCTCACTCTTTCTCTCTCACTCTCAATCTCTCTCTCTTTCTCTCTCTCTCTCTCTCTCTTTCCTCTCTCTCTCCTCTCTCTCTCTCTTTCTCTCTCTCTCTCTCTCTCTCTCTCTCTCTCTCTCTCTCTCTCTCTCAGCCACACACTCGGACACACACACGCATTAAAACTTGCAGACTCTCTCTCTCACACAGCCATACACACGGGCACGGTGGCGGTGAGGAGGGCTCTCCCGCTCAGCGAATGGTTCGGCTGAGGCCTGATTGTTTTAGCCGTCGTCAATAGTGTCAAGTCGTTCCACTCCAGAGGAGAACAGAGTCATCGGGAAAGTGTCACAAGTCGCTCGTGTCAGGCTTCGCGTTCTCTCTCTCTCTCTCTCTCTCTCTCTCTCTCTCTCTCTCTCTCTCTCTCTCTCTCTCTCTCTCTTTTTTCCCGCCCCACTACATCAGCGTCAGGGCTTTGTGTTCGCTGCGCCACGCTCAGTGCCCGCAGCTGAGATCCCGGCGTGTCAGAGAGGCCAGCCAGCGGGCACAATGGGCACCTTTGTGAGATCCTGCTCAGACCCCCCCCATCTTCAGAGAGAAGAAAGATGTCATTTTTAAGGATGTCACGTCACGGACTGGTCTTCTCTTAGCTTAGCTTAGCTTATATTGGATATGTACTTATATTGGATGTGTACGTATGCACATGTATATGCAAACATATGTGAAGGTAAGTATAAATGATATTGGAATGATAGGAGCCACCAGGTGGATCTGAGTCTGAGATAACAATCATGCTTTTATTAGGGCAGAGTTCGTCATCAGACCAGAATGCAACCTGGCCTAAACAGTCGAGAATGCCCAGAGCCCATTCTCCATGCTCAACATTCTATCTATGTTCATGCACATTCTAAACACACACACACGCACGCACACACACAGCATTTTGGGTAATGCTACTGTGATGTCACAGGACCACAAGGAACAGCAGTGCACTTTGCACTTCGGTGATAGGCTGTCATTTCCTCGCTGTGCTTCACTCCCCGGTAGTCTTCCAGAATGAAGAGGAAGTTCTGCAGGAGTGCTGCCCAGCAGGCCATCTGTCCCTTTGGTCCTTCTGAACTTTGGCAGTCACTAGAGGGCTGCATGGCCCGTTTGTATGGGGTAACTCTCACCCTTGGAGGTACGCTCAGATGCCAGACTCCCCAAACCCTACTGCCAGCAGGTCCCGTTGGGTTGTGCAATAGTTCCCCATTACACAATGTTAGAAACCGTATTATAAACCATTACACTGTCCATATTATAAACCATTACACTGCCCATATTATAAACCAATACACTGTTCATATTATAAACCATTACACTGTCCATATTATAAACCATTGCACTGCCCATATTATAAACCAATACACTGCCCATATTATAAACCATTACACTGCCCATATTATAAACCATTACACTGTCCATATTATAAACCAATACACTGCCCATATTATAAACCATTACACTGTCCATATTATAAACCAATACACTGTCCTTATTATAAACCAATACACACTATCTGTACTGCACATCACAACTGTTCCCTTTTCACAACCGTTTTCCTGTACTATAACACTTACGCACAGAATAGCCTACGCACTCACTATGACACAACAGCCAGACTCTAAATGAGGCAGGGAATTTCCTAATTCTGAAAGCGTTACAACAGCCTTGGGTAGGAAGCGTTCGGTGTAAAAGCTCTTTCGTGAACAACTGCAGGACAGAGAGACAGGCGAAAGTTGTAAAGTTTCACTGCGATCGTTGGAATGTACGCGCCATTCCAAGTTTCTATGGTCCTGCCTCCACGTGTGGACAGGAAGTCTGTTTCTCTCAGTGTCTCTCGCTGCATCTGTCCCTGATGGGAAGTGAGAGTGAATCTGCTGAGAAAGTATCGAAAAGGAAAACGCGGTCCGTAAATTTGACTGGCAAATGACTCTGCATTAACACCCGACTGAGCGCCCGACCTGCGGCCCGGCGTAGGAGCTCCTGACCTGGGGACAACCTCGACGGTGGGCGGTGTCACCAAATCGTTTTTCCAAAAAAAGTCCCTTTAAGAAGCTTCTCTTTAAGCGGTAAACCATTCTATTTGGGTGGGGAAGGGGGGGGGGGGGCCTCAACCTCATTCTGTTTGGGGTGGTTACTTTGGGCACCCTGGTGTTATGAAATTGGGGGAGTCCTTCGCTGTGCTTATCTGTGCATGCAATAAGGGGATGTACCATTTTTTTGCCCGATATGCCAGCTCTCCATAGGTCTCATTGTTTATAGAAGGCGTAAAGTTTTCTGTCTTTGCTGATCTTTGATCTGATCTCCTGACCCCCTCCCCCGACCCCCCCTCCCCTCCCCTCTGCTCTTCTGCTGTTCTCTGCTGCCCTCCCTCCGTGTGGCAAAAACAGAGGCCTGAGCACGTGATCCTGGGAATCCAGCAGCCATTGATGTCCCACTGTGAGCGGATGGATCACTTCCTCGCCTCAGCTTAACACACACACACACACACACACACACACGTGCACACGCACACACACCCGCACGCACACGCACACACACGCACACGCACACACGCGCACACACACACGCACACACACGCGCACACACACACACACGCTCACACACACACACCCACACACACACACACACACACACACGCACACATGCATGCACGCAAGCACTGTCATGGTTTTGGGTGGCTTGAGCATTCTGCTCTATTCCTTTCCACCCCTGCTTCTCTAATTAGAGTTTGTCACCTCGTTTGGGTTAATGGCTTGTAGGCATGCAGAATTCACTCTGCCTACAGACCTGTTCCACGCTGATTGGTTCAGAGCTCAGCAGGCGTGTTGATTGCGTTAGCTGTGGCACCTGTCTAATGTTACTTAAGGTGTGGGTTCACAGAAAGATATTGCTTTAGTGTCATCTACACACAAGAGCCGGTACTGGTAACCCAACAGTGCTTTTCAGCGCTTTGTACCTTAAATAAAGTTCACGTCCAAGAATTATGCCCATAGGCGTTAATAATCTCTTGCGTGAAAATTATATAAGCGAGGTATCTGGTTTAGCACGTCCGTGACTCCTTTAGTCAGGATTGTCACGGGGTAGAGAGTTAGGAGGAGATCAGTTCTGCGAGTTGTGCAGTTAGTCCTCTCTCTCTCTGAGCTACGGAGGTTTTTGAGTGTAGTGCCCAGAGGTTGGGTCTGCATCAGCTCTCTCCGTTGGGCTATGGTTCATTTTAGTTTCGTTCTGAGTTTTGGAGAACCTATTTACTCCTCCCCCTTGGTTCGGAGTCCTCCTTTTGAGGTTCCCTTATTTAGTTGGGGTATTCCCGTGGAGTAGTAGTCGTTTCTGTTCATTTCTCTTTACCCTTCCTCGACCTTGGAAGAGATTTTGTGGCGTGCTCAGTTGTCAGTGAGACGCTTTATTAAGATCCCTGTTCGGTTGCGCTTGGTCTCCGTCTCCCAACCCTTACATACACACACACACACACTCACACTCACACACATACACACGCACACACATGCGTGCACACACATGCACACACACACACACACACGCACACATACACGCACACACACGCACACACGCACACACACACACACATACACACGCACACACATGCGTGCACACACATGCACACACACACATACACACATGCACACGCACACACACATACACGCACACACGCACACACACACACATACACACGCACACACATGCGTGCACACACATGCACACACACACATACACACATGCATACACACACACACACATACACACACATACACACACACGCACACACATGCACACATGCACACATACACACACACACACATACACACGCACACACATGCGTGCACACACATGCACACACACACACGCATACATGCACACACACATACACACACACGCACACACATGCACACACATGCACACATACACACACACACACATACACACGCACACACATGCGTGCACACACATGCACACACACACACACATACATACACGCATACACACACACACACACACACACACCTACACACACACACATACAGACAGGTCACTGTTAGATTGAAGGCAACGTGTTGCTGTTCCAGTTTTGTGGTCGCTGGTGGCATTGGTTCTGCTTGCCTTTCCCTTACTGCCTTTAAATGCTCAAGTCCTGTTTATAGCTGAAGTCTTTTCAAAGACAATAAGCTGAATTGATTTCTTGTCGTGCATGGCAGTGCCAAATTGAACTGTAATTGTCCAGACTTGACTGTGGTCACTTCCCTGTTTCTGAGTAAGCAGATCACTCTGGTCTTTGATTGCGACATAGCCCCCTCTCTGTCTTTCTCTTTCTTTCCTTCTTCATTTTTGTCACTTTCTCTCCCTCCTCGTCTTCTTTCTCACTATCTCAACCCTTCTCTTTTTCTTTATGCGGACAACTTTCTCTCCGCAGTCGCAGAGAGACCGAGAGAGATGTGAATGCTGAATATGGTGTACCTGGCAGGTGAAGGAGGTTGGCTTTAGTAACTCTTATGTGTGGAGCTGTGTTCAGGTGCATGCTTCTGTTCTTCGCGGTTGTCATGGAGATCGTTTCGCTGGACACATACTCACAGGCCCCAGTCTGAGGTGAGCAGCTCACCATTTCACTTTGGATCTTGACTGCGCTGTGCAGCGGTTCCCAGCTGTGCTGCATCTTTATGGACTTACAGGAAGGAAGTATCAGCACAGGCATTGATCTGTCCAGATCATATGGATGGTGATGGTTAGCAACAGAAAGCTAACGCCTGTCTGAGCCAGGAGGAGTCTACACATCCTGGAAGGCTTTGTAGTGATGGTACTTACATGCTGTGATGCATAATTGATTTAGAATGTATTTCTTTTATTGAGAAACTTTCACACTTCTCCTCCATTACATCCAATCGTACCCCACCCAACCATACCTTCTCTCTCTCAGCCCTGTCCCAGCACACCCCAGCCTACCACACCCTCTCTCTCTCTCCGCTCTGTCCCAGGACACCCCAGCCTACCACACCCTCTCTCTCTCCCCTCTGTCCCAGCACACCCCAGCCTACCACACCCTCTCTCTCTCTGCTCTGTCCCAGCACACCCCAGCCTACCACACCCTCTCTCTCTCTGCTCTGTCCCAGCACACCCCAGCCTACCACACCCTCTCTCTCTCTGCTCTGTCCCAGCACACCCCAGCCTACCACACCCTCTCTCTCTCCGCTCTGTCCCAGCACAGTCCAGCCTACCACACCCTCTCTCTCTCCGCCCTGTCCCAGCACAGCCCAGCCTACCACACCCTCTTTCTCTCCACTCTGTCCCAGCACGGTCCAGCCTACCACACCCACTCTCTCTCCCCTCTGTCCCAGCACACCCCAGCCTACCACACTCTCTCTCTCTACCCTACATATGGACGAATTCCTTGCTTTATTTTTATTTTATTTTTTATTTTATTTTTTTAATTGCACGCACTACACACATCCTTTTCCCATCTGCCCCGCAAACAACAGGCTTATTTCGCACAGGAACTGATATTTCTTGCGAATGTGGTCGGTTCTGGTGATCCACGCTGATTTAGGTTCAGGGAAAATAACTCGCCGGATGTCCGGAAGCTTCTTCTCGTTTTCGCACAGCTCGTTAAGGCTGGAATCTAAAGGTTATCTTAGCGAAGAAGCTGGCCGATCGAGTCATTCTTTCAGGCTTATTTTCAGACCTTGTGGCCTTCGGCGTCGCTGTGCGGCTCGTCTCATTGGCCAGAGGCGGTTTCAGAGACGCTCTGCAGAGCAGCCACGCGACCTCATTCAGAGAAAACGACGCGCGATAAAGCGCCTCGCTCGACTGGCGTGCTCAACAGGGCCTGAATACATTAGAACTGTGGTTAATAATGACGATGCTCAGTGTATGCTGATATGAGCACATGCACACAGACCACAGCTTTTATTTTTTGTTCTTATTTTTTAAAAAATACATTTATAGGACAGTAGATGTACCAACTCTGCTCCAACTGTGACGTGAGAACATTATGGCGTGGCGTCCACTGTTATTATAAAGACAAAATAGTCCATGAGCAGCAATAAAGAGTCAAAACGACATCTAAACTGAAACCGGGGAACCACGCTGTAGCCAACATGTAGTCCGCATTTAAATAAATATGCAAACAAATACGCCGTTCTGAGGGAATGAATACATAGTATTTAACAGGAGGGGAAAAGTGGCTTGCTCTTCATGTTGCTTATACGGTGAGGGAACACAAGTTGCTGTAATAAACAGAGCACAATTTGAGATCCCCCCAATGGAGGTTTTGGGTGGAGGTGGGTTTTGCAACGATACATAAAAAAGTGCTAGATGTGTACGAAGCCTTTCCCATTGAAATTCACACCAGTCAAAATTAACTCAGCATGTCTTATAGCACAAGCACGGCACGAGTTACAGTATAATTGCTTTTTTCCCCCCGCAAAACATTTATAACCATATTTGAAATTACACTAGGATACAATTTAGCGAGGTGTAGGACAAACAAATCGTGTTTGCTCATGTGGAAGGTCTCGAGCTCGGAAAGGTTTGGGAACCGCTGTGCTAAATGGCAGCTTTTAATCTTCATCTTCAGCCTCGACATCCTCTTCTTCAGCCTCGACCTGCTGGACTCCAGGGTGGGCAAACCCCACGCCCTGAGCCCTGCCCCACACACTGCAGGGGTTTCTGCAGGATATCAGACCTGTTGAATTTCAGCGAAACTAGTGGGCGCGTCGCTCGTGAGCGGTAGTTTCCCCGTCGCAACATGTGTATTTCCAGAGACTTCTGCACACTCCCGGGTCACATTTCTGATCGGGGTTTTCTGGACTCAGATATTTCCGCTGAATTCACGGACTCTGCCCACACTGAAAGTTCAGGGCGTGTCCTGAGACGTGGACGGCCATGTCTGGTCATTTATGCCAAGTGTCTGGACAAGAACGACGTGCACGGAATTATGTCTGAGACAGGACTGCGGGGTCCGACACTGACACACGCCGCACACGGCAGGAAACGTGTCGGTTTTCGGATTTGTGTCCCCGTTAACGCACCTTTTCATGCAGTGACAGCGTCCTGCAGAGCGAGAGGTACCTGCCCTCCCTGTCTGATATCAGCCTTCTGACTGCCCCCACCCCACCCCCCCCCATTACTCAACCTTTAACCACAGCAGCATGTTCAAGAGCTTGCCGTGTGACTGGAGTGGTTTGCTATACATCTCCTTGACAATCCTTGAAAAGTCTTGAAATTTAGAAAAAAAAGCATCCAGGCCTTAGTTGGTTTCTTGAAAATAAAATTTCACTGCTTTACTTGAAATTTATTTTGAAAATTTTTATTTCGCTGTGACTGTTGATTGGTTGGTTTGAAAAACCTGATCCTGAGGCAGGATTATATATTATATTTTTTATACATATTTTGAAAAAACAGTAGTGAAGAGACTGTTTCAGACATGGCCTGTGTTAGCAAATTAGCCACAGCTGGGTGGGGAGAGGTGAAGCCCCTGACAGTGATATCAGCAAGAAGATTTTCCATCTCGTAAGAAACTGTTTAATTGGCTAAGACTGCTAATTGTGTGTATACACACCTGGGTTTGGCTCTACTCTTTGAGTGGGTACACACACCTGGGTTTAGGTCTACTCTTTGAGTGGGTACACACACCTGGGTTGGGCTCTACAGTCCCCTCTCTCTCTCTGTCCCTCTAGTTTTTAATAGACTGTGGCAGTTTGCAGGGCACTCTGGGTATGATTAATTACCCCTCATGTTTGCTTCTCATTTTTTTTAACACAGCGAGGAGATTCTGCCCTGTAAGCAATTACACCCAAACCAAGGAGTCCCTGGCTCCGGCAAACTGACCACGTAAAGATAAATCAACCAACACACACACACACACACACACACACATAAACACACACGCACACACAAATCAGCACTAGCCATTTTTCACTATGCAGCAGTTATCTAGTCCTGTAGTGGTGTTGCCTACATTGGAGATGGGATAATTTATAATATTTATGTGACTTTTTCCATAACTGCTTCATAAACAGCACGGATACGCACACCGTATGCACACACATTTACATACATCATGCTGTAAACACACACACAAGCACATAAACACATATGTATACGGTTTGGCGAAGATCTGTATGACACAGGACCCATGGTATTTATGATAACCTGTCTCTGGCCCGCCCTGAGAATCATGTGAAGCATTTTGCTTCTTTGCAGAGCATCACTCTGGATTAGTTCTTGCCTAGCTCGGTTTTTTTTCTTCTTGCTTCTCTAAGGAAACGAAAGCAGCAGCTAAAATTGGCACTGGGCCCTGATCTCACTGTATTTCACACATACCTGCCTTTATATATATTTGACACAAATGCGCCTGCAGTGTGTTCGTGTGGCTGGATGCTAATTAGAGAGCGCCGTCAATATGAATACGCATTCGGAATAGTCTCGGCCTCGCAAGAGACCGATCTCTCCGTCTATAACCGGAACACGCAGCAATTCTGTGAAATTAAAAGTCAAAGTGCCGTTGCAATGAACCTGCTGTGGAACTGATGAACTGGTGCACTTGTTGTACGTCGCTCTGGATAAGAGCGTCTGCTAAATGCCTGTAATGTAATGTAATGTAACGGAAGACGGGCTGTTTTCAGTGTTGCCGACGGGAAAATGTCACTTTTCTGGTCTTTGTAAGGCCAAACAACCATATCAGTCTGCCAACCATGCTTTAAAGCAGGGCTGCCCAACCCTGAGCCTGGAGATCTACCGGCCTGTAGGTTTTTATTCCAACATTAATTTGATAATATTAATAATATTAATAGCTTAGAAGACTGTATAAACAGCAACATGTGCATAAAACCACCTCATACATGGCACAAAATCATGCATTATATAGCACAATATAAATACATACCCCATTCTGCTAATATAGACAAGCACATTTTAAAATCAACTTTAATTCTATATTGCACTGTACTGTATATTTGCAACAAAGGCAGGAATGAAAAAGAAAGGAAAAGGAAAGCAAACGGGAAAAAGAATTGCTTAAAATATTGGCAAGTTCATAAACTGAGGAGATTATCTTCCATTGCAAAATCTGTCTTTACACAAACTTTATTTAGAATTGTATTGTGCTACCAAATTGCAAAGCACCTAGGCAAATGATAAAAAAATTAATGAATAAAAACAACAACAACAACAACAAAAAACATCAAACCATTCACAAAGGCAAAAGCTGAACCAACAGTTAATGTTCACAAAACCATTAGAAAATCAAATAGCTAAGTGAAAACCATTAGCAAAGAAATAACCAAACCAATAGCCAGGCCAGCTCTCAGCAAGTTTGCAGTATCACTGCACAACGCAAGGGGCTAAGTAGCAAAACCAGTAGCATCACACAGTGCAAGCAGCAAAACAAACTGCACATGTAAAAGTCATGGCCCTAACCACCCCCTGTAATGATGACACACTTGCAGTCTGTTCAATTGGACTGCAGTGCCACCTAATGACCACTGTTAACATTGCAGGACAGTTTTTTGTTCTTTTTTTGATGAAGCCATTTGGAAAATTTTCATCAGTTATTTCCAACCAGAGGGCGGCGCGGTGGTGCAATGGGTAGCAATGTCGCCTCACAGCAAGAAGGTCGTGGGTCAGAACCTCGGCTTGGGGCCTTTCTGTGCGGAGTTTGCATGTTCTCCCCGTGTTCGCGTGGGTACGCCGGTTTCCTCCCACAGTCCAAAGACATGCAGGTAGGCCCATTGGAGACCCTAAATTGCCCATAGGTATGAGTGTGTGAATGAATGGTGTGTGTGTGCCCTGCCTGTCCAGAGTGTATTCCTGCCTCTCGCCCAATGCATGCTGGGATGGGCTCCAGCACTCCCAGGCCCTGTGACCCTGCTGAGGATAAGCAGGTATAGATAATGGATGAATGGATGGATGGATCTCCAACCAGAGCTTGGAAATCCATCCATCCATAGTCATTTTTTTTTTCATTTGTGCAGCTTTTTAAAAAAAAAAAAAAAGCCACACAATGAATACATATAATAAAACCCTTTGATTTCAATGACCCTGTTCAATGTTGCATATAAGCACCTCCTCTCCCCATTTAATGCTGCCTTTAAAAGTTAACGCTGCCCAAACACACACACACACACACACACGAACACAAGCACTTTCATTGCCCAATGCATGAAGCAATGTCAACCTCCACAACCACCACTAAGCACTTGTATCTTGTTTCCAAATTCAAATATGAAGCCTACATAAACCTTGCCTATTAAATTATAGGTAAATGTCACGGCTAAATATGAACCACCACGTGTGAGTTTCAGTCAGCAGGTTAACTGTCAAATATGAGATGTAGTCACATAAGATGGTGACATTCTTTATTTGAAGACATTCGTCGGAACAACATTATTGGCATTACTAGTTATGCTCATTGTTGACAACAGCACTTAGAAACAGTAGTTAAATAGTTGTACTTTGTTCGTTTGACCACCAGAAGCCACTAATGTGCACTGTGTTTCAAAGCTTTGAGAAATGAATCCTTTGTCGATACAATTCAGAAGAAAGCTTCATTGCTTCAGAAAGAATCGCTTTGCCATCACTACCATCCAAAAAGTAAGTAGAAATCTTTACACTAGGGTCTGGTTGACAGTGCATTTAAACATTAAATGACCTAATTATATAACGTACATTACACATAATCTTCCATACAGAGCAGGGCTGTCCTGTCATATGATGGATTGATACAAGGTATCAATTGTTTGTATATTTTTGTATCACTTTGGCATGGTACCCCTTTGGTGATGATGTCTGTTTTGAGTCGTTTGTAATGACATGAATTTAGGAAGGTCTAGTATGGGATTTGAATGTTCTCAACTGAACATTATAATACCGATGTAACAAAAGCAATGGAGTTCTAAAAGAATGGCTTAAAATTTTGAAATAACATTCCAAAACACATATTCTTCAAAGGGTTAAAACCGCTGTAGTGGGCAACGTGGGCATGTCTAAGGGATCCAGAAGAGTTTTTTGATGCAGATTCTCCAGATTGTAGATTCTATGCAATAACCACAATATTAAGCAACAGAAAATCCAGTGAGTCACCTGGACTACGAAATGTTACGATAGATGGAGGTTAAGTGGCTCTCAGCTACGAATATTTCCACTTCTTTAGGAGAAATCGTGTTTTTGTTTGTTCGGTACGTCAAATACTACAGTACCCATAATCCTCAGTGCCTGTTACTATGGTGATAATGTGGGCAAGAGCCTATGACCAAAGCGCGTGGAATCAAGGAAAACTAGGTAGCATCCTCCGTGTCTGGTGGTCTAACTAACTTTACCTCAACAAAATGGCGGACCAGATAGAAATATGAGCTCTGTGATTGGCTTTCTTAATGCAATGCTCTTTGGGTTTGATAGTTTGTGTATCCTCTAAAATTGTTATGTACACGGTCTTGTAACCTTTCCTTTTTTCAACGCTATTGCTAATTTTTAGGAGAGTGTCATGCCCATCCAAGCTTGGGAAATGGGCGAACAGTGTTTCACCTTAGACTATCAAGGTAAATTAAAAAAAGGTGAATGGAGTAAGCCCCTCGAAATAACAACGCCCACACTTCCACTATATTATGATAGCACGTCCACCGTAGTACTAATGAAGTACTAGAAGCACGCCCATAATGCTTTTATCTTTAAAAACACAAATCGGTGTATTGCCCGTTAGCTGCGATGCGTGCCTGACGTTGCCATCCACCAGCGCGAGAGAGGGGAATTTATGAAAACTGAGCATTGAAACAAGGTTCCATAGCGGCTCTGGAAGGAGCGCTTCCGTACAGAAGGTGCGGAGAAGTTGAAACAAAATGGCAGGAATAGATTATCCAGCTTCAACCCGTCCGCGAGAATCCCGTCTCCTTGCTGAAACCATCGCGAGGTTTGATCAGCTGTTGGATCTGTTTTTAGAGTCTAGTGCTAGGACGGTCAGCACGTGGGGAGGAGAGAGACTTACAGAGGGGGACACGTTGGGATTGAGTCGGGCCCAGGTTATAGATATCGTTTAACTATAATTCACGGTGGCGGTGCGGGATAAAAATAATCACGGTAAGTCTAGACTTTTCGCATGTCGTAATATGTGTCAATTAATATCTACAGTTACCTAAACTAGACAGTTACAGAAAGGACGATATCGAGCTAGCGAACTTGCTGTAGCTAACGTTACTCTATAGTTAGCTAACTTGGCTACCTAGCCAACCTGCAGACTGATATAGCTTGCTAGTAGGCAGTTAGCACAATTGGCTGTGATATTAGCCAATCTTACACTCTCATTAAACATGCTGAGTGTTAGTTTACAAGTCCCCTAATTTTCCTTGATGCATGTCCACAAATGTGTGTTGCTTTCGCATAACACATTACTGAGTCCGTGAACTGAAATAAGGTAACACACTAGCCAGCTTGCTTGCGGGTTAATTCTAGGGAAATACGTCGGTGGAATTTAGCTTGCTAAATTCGTTAGCAAGCTTAGTATCTCTTACCATTTTTGGTTAGTTGGCTAAGGTTAGGTCTCGGGTCAGAGAACAGGTCGGGTCTGCGTTTAAAATATTTAGCTTGCGGGCGGACAGAATCTGATTAAGTGAAGCCTCGCGAAAGAGCTGGCTAGATGCTAGTGGGAGATTGGGAGTTCGCTATTGCGCTGTTAGATGCACGCCGCGGCATGATGGCTAACGTTTGCTAACTGGGTTGTTTCGTGGAGTGCAAACCGGACCACCTGCAACATGTATGCTGGCTGCCAAACATGGCTCGAACACCGATCGGAATCGATGATGCACACATCGTAATCGCTGGATAACGTGTTCACGTTGACTAACGATATCGGTGTGTTTTCTGTCGCTTCCTTTGCTCAGATGAGTATTAATTTGACCAGCGCCGCGGCCTAGCACGCTTTTATAACATAGGTTATACGGTTGCATACATTTACTTAATCAGCTGTTTTTTATTTCAGCATTGCAGTCATGGAGCAGGCCTGTGTTTATGGAATATAGGGTATTATTTTACGTGCGTTTTATTGCGGATAATGTCTGTTGGGATCAGAGGATGTATAATATCGAAAGGAGAACGGCCGTGCACAGTATCCGTTCGACCGCTAACATTAGCTGGTTGCTTGCTATGATCCGGACTTGTACTATAGCTAGCTAACCTCCGCTAGCTACGCATCTCAGTTAATGCTAGTATGGACAGTATGCATTGCATTGTCTATAGGTACTCGTTTGGTTTTTATTTATTTATTTTGCTGAAATCATACCATTTTATTTCGTTTGCATGCTAACCAGGCACAAATATAGCAGTTTGGTATTCTGTTGCTGTGAATTTATTAAATGTTTGGAGACTGACTAGGCTTCGAGCTAGTCGCTGCTTCTGTTGCAGGAATATTTGTTGGAGGCGCGCTTTAGAGGTTGCTTTGTGTTCTAAATGGAGCTACACGCGTCTAATAAGCCTCTTACGGTGCTTCTGCCCCCCACACTCGCATGGTTTGTGACATGTTCCGCAAATATAGTGTGACCCTTCAGTTATCAACCGCCCAAGGTCGTACAGCGACGCAGCTTGATTCATGACTTCAGTCTTCTCGCACATACAGGTCTCTCACGTACACAGGCCGGGGGACCGGCTGGTGCGGAGGACTGGAAAGCGTGCTGGTGCGTTACGGGCTTTTTTTTTTTTAAGTTTGGGTGTTGGTTTCACCTTATCGGCTAAGGTGAATGCTGTAGGTGGAGCCTGTAACACCTCCCTGGGGGCGCTCAGTTTTCACTTTTGGCCGTAGGTATGACAAGGTGAGGCATTTCCTGTCTGCCGTTAAAACATGTAAAGTACTGTCGGTGTGTGAAACAAGTTAAGGTCACTCTGGTGGCGCAAGCAGACACGATGTCAGGCGCGCCTGTCCGACTTTGTAATGTTAGAAATGTCGTTCAAAAGTTTGACGTTCCTACAGCACGAGGGCCTTCCTAACCTTTGACAGGATTTGCTAGTAGTCAAATGAGGTCTCCAAATTCAGTCATGACAAAATGCTGTTACCAGCGGTTCTGGTTGACCTGTCACTACACGTTTTTTCAAGGTCAACTTTGTTTTTGCACAGGTGGCTTCTACTGCTGCAATTTTGGGGCTTCTTCCAGAAACTGCTGCTTTTCTGATTTGGTACTGAATTACCAATGTCTGTACAGTTGAGTATTTTTTTAAATGTAAAAGAGTATTATTTTGCTGTCATAAACTTCAGTGCACTTGGTTCCTAATATAAAAAACAACAACAAAAAAACGACTATCTGCGTTGGTTCCAAAAGCAATTTTGTTATGCGAGTTGTTGTATTGAAGCATTGTTGCTAGGTTTTGATGTTGGTTTGGCAGGAGTTAAATATTTGCATTGGCCACGTTCAGATATCTAGCCTTTATCCTTTTTACACCACCAGATGTGAAGTCACATTGTCTGACCACAGTCACTTATCCTTAGATGTTAATGAATGGCAGTTTAAATTGTAATGATGACAGGTTTGCTGTTCCACACACACATTCATCAAAACAGCAAAACTACTCTGTTTCGAACCAACTGTACATGTTGCTAAAAGTTTCGGCATTTTATTTGTTACTTTGATTAGCATTTCCCCTAATCCGGACTGTGAGTCGCAAATTGTCTTCAAGACGGCGTATCCTTTGCAGATGAATGGTTTCCATGGGGATGAAATGTATATGGCGATCGGTGCTCGTAATAGTAGTTTGTTTAAGAACCCGTGGAGGGTGCGCACAAGAGGAGCTGCGGTGGTAGCGCTAGTACGGTTTTGTTTCGGTGTGTTCAGACGCGTGCCAAGGGCTCTGGTTTCATGTCCTGGGTGCGTGACGGTGTAAAGGCGTTTGAAAGCAAGGTAGGCCTCACTTCCCCAAGTATAGCTCTTATGGAAAGGGCCATGTCAGACTGTAAAATGACTTGCAAGTCCATTTTTCTATTACGAAAAGTGACCCCTCTGATAAAACGCGAGTATTCGATCGCATAGCGTAAGATGGTTTAGTATAAACAAATTTCTCGGCTGCGGAAAATTGACCTCAATTTAAATTGCAAAATGTGGGTAATTTATGTTATGCAAAATTAAAATTACACCAAAGTAAATATGACTGCTGGACATTTTCATGTCACAATACAAGGGTCATGTTTCTATGCTTTAGAAAATAAGCACCGTACGTACATTTATCCATGACCATGCAATTACATGCATACATTTACCATGTCTTCATTAAATTATTTTACATGGTCCTAATTCAGAAGAAATTTCCACATTTTTATAATTCTTTTTGTCGGCGGGTGAAGGAGGGTAGGGCTGGGTGGTGTACCTTAGTTTTACCAGTATGAATTCACACACCAGTATGCTGATTTGCAGTACCGATGTCAGCAGTATTGTTTTTAGTCGGAAGTAACGGATATTAAAATTGCACACTGCGACTGTATGATGATTAATTTGTGACGTGAACATGAGGATAAACACTGATTTGAACGAAACTCGCGCCACTTCATTACAAAATAGGACGTTGCACACGGCACGTGCAGAGCAGTTTGTGGAGGCGGTGCTGAATGACGCCTGTGGTGAAACTTCGGGCTTCGTTTGTGAAGCTCACTTCCTGGTCTTGTTGCTAAGCGCTGTTTTCTCGCGCCAGCGTAGTTTGCTCCAGTATCGGTCTTTCGGCCACCCATTTCAGTGCAAGACAGCGGTCAATTAAATTTTTTCCCCCCGCAGGAACATGTAGTTGCTGTAAGTGCCAATATAAGTCATTGTGTATTTTGACACACTTTTATGGCCATGATATGGATATGGCCATTTTTCTATAAAGGGAGGGTCACTTTTATAAACTAGAAAAATGTTTTTCACGGTCCATATCCGCGCTCTTGTTTTGCTGAAGCTATTTGCCACCCTTTTGAGATTTGAGTTCATTTCTAACAGGTAAACTTTTAAGAAACTTTTAGGAAGACGATGTAGCTGTGACTTCACATCAAAACACGGATGCAGTGCTGCTGGTGCAGAATGCCTGTTGTGGCAGCTTGAATGTGAACATGACATCCCTCTGGATTAAAACCAGACTGTACACCCGGGTCCTGCCCGCATTTAAAACTCCTCTGCGCTTTGATTGGTCGAGCAGAGCGGAGGAAGTTTGGGCATATTTTCTGGGTGTCCGCTCAGAACCATGCTCTGTGGAATCACCTGGCCTGGAGAAGCGGGGGCTTTCTATGACATCATGGCTGTGAGTGAGACGTGTGTCCTGGGGGGGGAAAGGCGGGGGCTTTCTATGACATCACGGCTGTGAGTGAGACGTGTGTCCTGCGCCAACCTGACAGACCTCCGGCTCTCTGTCCGCTCGGACCCTGAGCTTCAGAACACGGGCGTGGGGCTCGTCTGACTTCTCCTAGGAAGTGCCACCTTCCTGGGGTCAAGGATGGGGTCAGTTCTAATTCAGTTCAGCACAGGAATTTGTGTAATAAAAAAAATGTTATGGGCTTTTTTTTTTGTTTGTTTGACCCTGTGAACCTTCCACTGTTCTCCATGTGGTCTTGGTTTCTCTGTCTCGGGAGTAGAGAGGCGGTCCTCCTTGCGCCAGGCAGGGATGGGTCGCCGGTCTCCAGCAGGGGGCAGCGCAGGGATTTGAGAATACAGAATTCAGAGGCAGCTGCCTCCTCCTAAATTTGCGCCGCCTCCACATAGTTCTTCCCGGTGTCGGCACGAGTGAACATCAATGCTAGCGCTGCGCTCGGTGCATTTGTATCATTTGTAACTGCAATGGCGGCATTACTCTGGTGTGGCGCTGTATGGCAACCAGCACGGTGCCCCAGGAAGGGCCCTACTGAAGAAGAACGCTAAGCTACAGCAGCTGTGTGCATGGAGCGCATGATCAGACATCGCCCTGAGTCCACTCTGTTCGGTCAGGTGGCCTAAACCTTGCTTTCTTTTGCACCCGAGCGCATCCAGTGTTTTCAGAAAAGTTTCCTACGTCCTATCAGTTTAATGTTTTCAACTATGTAGGTATGGCCTGTAGAATAACTTTTTTTGAGAGAGAAAGTGAGTTGGTGAGGAGGAGCGGGTGAAAAGACAGTACAGTCATCATCTGATGGTCACTGGTCGTTTAGAAAGTGTAATTCACAATAAGGAGACGTGGTCTGGTTGATCACATGATCGTTATTAAAGTACCACCTCTGCGTTACTCTGAGGCTGGAAAAAACCCTGCATGTGGTGTGCTGCCCCAGGGGCTTATGGTCCAGCAATGTGGGCCTGTGCTGGTAGGCCCAAGAGAGTCCCCAGCTCTGGGGTAATACTGCCGCGTGATTGGCTGAGCTACCCCCCCCCCCCCAATTCTGTCACGTGTGAATGGCCATTTCTGCCTCGCTGCCCTCCAATGACAGCCCTCCCCCGCAGGGCAGTGGGGTTGTGGGGAATTACCGTAGGGGTTTCATTTTTTTGTTGTTGAAGGAATTGTTGGAAATTGCACAGCACATGGGTAGTGAATCTGCAGTGCATGAATAATGGCAGCCTTTCCTGGCCTTTCTCTTTCATCTCTCTGTCTTAATAATAACAATGATAATAATATCTATTTGTATGTAGCACTTTTCATACGGTTTTTTGCAGCTCAAAGTGCTTCACAGAAAGAGCATTTGCAATTCCAAAATGGGGGGAGGGGGGGGCACAATGATAAGAGGAAATGTACATAAACTAGATGAATGGTAAGATGAAAATAAAAACAAGATCTGGTCAAAACCTAGTATGTGGCTGGACTTCTCCGGCCGACCAATGGTGTAACTTCATCACTCGCTCAGTCAGTCACAGACATTTGCGTTTGTAGGGCTGGCCCCGCTGTTGCGGTCCAGCCAATGAAGGAAGATGCTACTAAAGAAGGTTCTGTGTTTTTGTATTCCTGAGAGTAGCACTGATGTTCTCCACTACTGAGCGAAATCCCGGCGATTGTGATGCAGTGCCGTTGGCGTTTTTTTTTCACAGGTGAGGGAATCGTAGCTGCGGAAACCCGCCGACTTCGTCAGCTGCTCTGGTGAAGGGAAAAAAAAAACAATGCGGGTGTCGTGTTCTTCTGCGGATATGCCACGAGGCTGTTGGTGCTCGTCAGGCCCTCTGAAGTTTACGATGGGCTGTTTTTCATACCCCTTTACTGTCCCCTCACTTTGAGGGGCAAAACAAACAAGCTTTTTAGCTCTCTACGTTTGGATGTTTTCACAGCAGTCGCGAACTTTAAATAACTTTAGATATGAACTGTTGCGAGCTTGTGCTGTGGACTCTTTGCTCATCGTCTTTGACTTTCATCTGTTCAGTTTAACCTTTCCCTTTGTACTATTTTCTCTTTCTTTCATGCATTTGCATCACTTCCATGTAAAGAGCACTTCTTTAAATAAGAATTTTTATTTTTGTTCACGTATTTGAGACCCAGTGTGTGTTTCAGTGTAACCAAATTTGTCGTCGTCTCCAAGTAACAGCCAGGTTGCATTGTCGTTATCGTAGTTTTTATCTACATTGGCATTATCCCAGTGAGGGGGCTTCCTCTGGGACGTCCCGACAAAGAGGGGGCCCTCATCCCTTCAGAATGGGTTTCCCCTGGTGTGTGATCCCAGGGAGTGGACCCCTGTACAGATGGCAGTGTAGGTGGGGTACAGGTTGCTGTTGAGAAGCTCTGGATCAGGGTTCTCCCCTTCTGTTCCGGGCCAAAGCCTTTCCTTTTGACCCTCAGCTCCCGCCCCCCCCACCCCCACTTTTTAGGTGTGGAGATCACAAATGTGTGATTAGAATGTTCTTAACTGAACATTCTAATGCTGATGTCGCAATCACTGCTGGTAATTGGAAAGCAGTGGAGTTCTAGAACACTGACTTAGAATGTTGGGGAAGAAAAAAAAAAAAAAACATTCCAGAGACCTAACTCATTGAACAGCTAAGTGTGGTTTCAGAGCTCATGGGACTCAGGAAAGGAGGGGGCCAGGGAGAGGGATCCGAGGGGTGCTTTGGTTTTGTGTCAGAATTTTGACGAAACAGCCACCATGTGGGGCGTCTGGACGCCGCTGTCCGTTTGGTGCTGTCCCTGTTCACAGGGGGGATGTTCCCAGCGAGGTGAATAGAAATGCACAGGTGGAAACTCCTGTTGATTGATTGGTGCTTCTGTTCACGGACGTGGTTCTTGCTTTCACTTTCCTTTTCCGTCATTTTTTTCCCCCTGTCTGACCCAACACCCCTCCACCTCCTCTTGCTTTCTTTTCGCCCTCCCACGCTTTCTGTGGAAATGTAAAAAAGTTTTTTCAGTCTTCACCCCTCCCCTCTTCCTCTCACTGTCTTGTACTGTCTGCTCTCGTCTCTCCAACTTCTCTCCAAAGAGGTGACTAAACTTCTAAATGAATTAGAGCTAAATTAGGCGATAATAATTATCAATAAAAACTGTTCAATTATTAACAGTAATTATCAAACGCAGTAATGATCTTTGCCACCATCTGGTGTATTGGCTTTCTCCCTTTATTTTTTTCCTGTAATCATACCTGGTGCCGTAGTAAACGTCCAAACTTCAGAGGTCATGTTACATGATCCTGGGGGAAGAAAAACACCACCACTGTTATCTGTTGGGTGTTGATAAGATGGCCAGTCAGCAGCAAGATCGTACAGCGCCCGTGTGGTGTGTGTTTGTCAATTACACGGAAGCTGCGAGGCCTCGCCGCTGATTGGCTGACTAATGAACACTCAAATCATACCAGGGGTGACGTTCGTTTCCCTGGAAGCAGTTAATTCAGCCTTTGAAGTTTGGAAGTTTGTCACCACACCAGTTTTGATGAAAAGAAAGACAACGCACCACCACCACAGTGGCGATGATCGTTATCGTACTCGATGGTTATCGTCGTGACTCACCGCCCGGCCCCGCCCGGCTCTTGTAGGAGCGCGGCTACGCTGGGACGCGGCGGGGTCGAAGTCCGGGGAGAACGCCGCGTCGCCCCCGCGTGTCTGCGGCCTGGGACGGGACGGGCGCGCACGTGCTCTAAACGCGCTGTGCGGGCGCTCTGCCGCGCGGCGTGTGTAGGGCGTCCCGCGGAGCGGAGGGGAGAAGCCCCGGCGGTGTATTTTGGTGAGACCGTGTGGGCCGGGTCCCCCGAGGGCCTGCCTCGGCCTGCTCTCCTCCACGTCTCTTATGGAAAGGCATCTCCCCTTCCCTTTTTAACTTCGGGCGGAGCGCTCCGGCTGGCCAGTCACGGGGCCCCGGGTCAGGCAGCTGGCCCTGTTAAATAGTAACTTAGAGAGAGAGCAGGAGTGTGTGTGTGCTCACCTCTGTGTACAGTATCTGCCCGTCTCAAACACACTCCACTTCTCTTAGTACACCTCTCTCTTTCTCTCTCTCTCTCTCTCTCTCTCTCATATCATATCATACAATACATCAGTGTGCGCCTATCAGAGCTTGTGTGGTTGTAACAGTTACACTGTCAAGACCGAAACGGCAACGCAAAGGTGCCAACGAACAAGCGGCGGCGTCTCTTATAAAAGGCCCCTCTGTTGCGTTGGGGTTGCTGTGAGTGGCTGTGGTTTCGCGGTCGCTCTGCGTCCCGAGGAGTGTTTCTCCCATTGAGACGTTGAGTTTGCTGTGCTCGCTGAGCCCTGCGCGTGTGTGGTGGGGTTTGTATGCGTTCAGGACACGGCTCATTTACCGTTTGCTCAGAAACCGAATCGCAGTTTCCCCGGTTGTTTAACGCGTATCCTTTTCTGGTACTTCTGTGTGTTTAGTAGGGCTGGCTGATACGGGCAAAATGTCATATCCTTGTGTTTTTTCATATTATTGACTGTATGATGGCATTTGATTTTCCAGTTACATATTACACCATGAGTAAACTGAGGTACGCTGTAGCTGTAGAAAAAGGACTGATCAAAATGCAGTCATCAATTTTTATTAGTAACATAAGTTTAAGTTTGTTTGACATGGACATCACAATTACATTGGACAAACCAGATGCATTGCTTAAGTGTTTTGTCTGCTATCTCTTAGAGGATGCTAAAAGGGAAAAAGCATTATTCAAGTTACTACATGCTATGAGCAAGCAACAGACAATAAACCAGTCATAATTTATTCATGTGAGCACTGTTTTGATTTTAGCCGGAATTTAAGTCCTCTATTAAAAACATTGCCATCAGTCTCTAGTTTTAGGTCAGTGGGTAGAGAGTTCCAGAGTTTTGCCCCCTTTACCGAGAAGACGGACTGACCAAATCAGGTCTTGTGCCCTAACGGTACGGTTTTGAGTCTGGATTGTGGATGGTAATTAAGGCCCTAGCGGACTGCCGTCTGTAGTTAGTAGTTAGTATTTATTTGCTGCGTTATTGTAAATGCTCCCGATCCTTGCAGAGATGGCTGCAGATCACTGATCGTTTAGAGAGACTTTGATCTTTAACAGTCTTTTGATTTGTAATGAGTTTCCTGGAAAATTCTCAAGGACCTGCAGTAGGGTGTATGAGCTTCTTCCAGCATCTGTAAAGGTGGAATACGTTGTGTGTTTGGGACCCTCATGGACCTGCAGTAGGGTGTCCAACCACGCATTCCACATCTTACAGTGCTGGAAATGCTGTTACACCCTACTGCAGTCAGGGGTATCAGCTTTTCCCAGCATCTGTAAAGGTGGAATGCGTTGTGTGTTTGGGACCCTTGTCTGGCCGGTTTTGGGGAGGCGTTCTCGGGTTTGGTTCTCTAGGTGCCGTACTCCTACTCGTGTCCTGCGTCTGAAGCGAGGCTGTTTCTCACCACCGCGTTTTCCCACAATCCCTTGTGCCGCGTTGCTTTTCTTGGGCGTAGATGGGACCTGAGTCGGCGGTGGTGCGTGGAAGGAGGGGATGTGCACGTTTCGCCTTCTTGAATGAACGCTACGTCAGCCTTTCAGTCGGCTCTGCACTTCCTGTTTGTGAGACGTGCTTTGTGTAGCATGACGTCAGACGCCAAGTTGCTGGTAAAGATCGTGTCATTAAAGTCATTACTATCCATGAGCTAAAAACGGAAGCAGGGTTCTGTGGAAAAGGTCTGCCAGGGAGCACTGGTGCTCCTGATCTGGGAAAATACACGTAAAATAATCAGTAGGGGGACACTACAATTTTTAAAATCATGTCTCGTAAACCAAGTGAAACTAAAATCGGTGACTTTTGTGACTGGACAGATATTAGCCAGACCGATATCGAGTTTGCTGGAAATCGGTCCGAGTGGACCTGGCGTATGACATAATGGCTTATTATAATTGTCTTGTTACGCAAAGCAATTTTTACGCAACTTTGGTTGCTCTAAGGCATTGCCTTGAGTGTCATTTCAAGCAATAGCACAAGGCAGTTGGCTCGCAATATAAATTGTAGTCAGTCACCAATCACCAGAATAAAGCGAGTTTCGTAATCTTGTCCGATTCATTCTGATGGTGTTTATTTTGGCCTACTTGTCAGGGAATTTACGGGAAGTCGCATCATCTTGACTGGTTTCCTATTCCTGTGGGAAGGAGGGGCAGGTGGCCTGTGTCCAAAGCCAAAAATTGGAATTCCCCCGCCCATTCCTTGCTCTTTGCCGCCTGTTCCTTTCCGGGGAATTGCAGGCTTTTGAGATTGTGGTGCGCTCCGTAATACAAAACGCGTCACTGGCTGATTTTTCTGAGATTGCAGACCGTTATCTTCACATGCCTTTCTGGATACTTTTATCTGAGTCTTATCAAACGGACAAACCATTTTGCATTCAGAAATGCCGTTTTGGGTGAAGTTCACCTTAAAGCTCGTGGAAAAACACCCCTTCACAGGCTTGTTGGGATTTGACCTTAGTTGCTATCCCACAGTTCCCTGCAGTGGGGGGGATGTGTTGGGGGGGGGGGGGGGTTAATGAGTTCGTGGAGTGCTGAAGCACCTTCAGAATTCCCAGCACGGGACACAGAGGGGGGGGCGGCTCCTGGTGTGCCGGTGCGGGGAGCCGTGTCCTTGCGTGAACCCGCTGGAGGTCGCCCTCGGATGTGGGCCGCATTTTTCCACAGGGCCTAGAGCCCGTGCCTGTGGCTCCATGGGGAAAATGTTTGTGTGTGGATTAAGGGGACATTTACCTGGCTGTGCAACCCTGTGACACACGCACACAGTACACAGCCACACACACACACACACACACACACACACACACACACACACACAACAACACGCACACACACACACACACACGCACGCACGTATACACATGTGCACACACAAACACCAGACCTGAGTAAAGTATGTATTTGAAATACTTTAACCCTTTAGACACTGATATAGTGCGGAAACATTCCAGGTCTTCTTGTCCAGCAGTTTTCAAGGGGAAGGGGAGTTGAGGCGGGAGAAGGCCGACCCAGGGGCAGAAAGCAGCGTGGAGACATGCGTCCTGTGGGTCCTGACCTCCTGCGCTCTCTCTCGCAGGTGTAGCTGCTAGGGTCCTGACCTCCTGTGCCCTCTCTCTCTCGCAGGTGTAGCTGCTAGGGTCCTGAGGAGATGCCGCTGAGGTTCCGGTCCTTCGTCCCGTACACACTGCCAGGGGTACTGGCGCTGATTGGCTGGTGGTGGTACATCTCCCGCAAGAAAGGTCGAATCACCAGCCACGATTCTGAGGAGGGGGCGGTGCCGGGGGCCCTGGGGCTGCTGTCGTCGCCCAGCGAGGGCAGCAACGGGACGGCGGAGAGGGGGCCCCGCAGGAAGCCCAGCCGGGGCCGGTTCCGGGTGCAGGAAGAGCCGCCGCTGGGGCAGGAAGTGACCGCCGAGGTGCACGCCCCCCTGTGCGCGGCGGGCGAGAGGGCGGACGTCCCCGCCCCCTCTCCCTCTGCGCTTCCCCTGGAGACCGGCGGAGGTGAAGCCGCCGGACATAGGAACTCCGACCTAAGGCCGGTCGCCGCGGAGACGGCGGAGGCGAAGGTCGCGCACCCGAGGCCAGAGAAAGGGGACGCGGGCGCGGGCGCGGGCGAACTGCCGCCCGGCGCCCAGGAAGCCGCTGGCGACGCCGACTCCTCCGCGGTCGCCATTGCCGGGAGCGGCCGGGTCCCCGTCGCCGAGGCCGAGCGGTCGACGTCGGCCGCGCCCGACGCGGCGCAGGCCAGCGCCGTGAGGCCCGAGCCGGAGGGGGAGGTGGCGGCAGACAGAACGCCGGTGCCTTGCGCCGACGCTCCCCCTTCCAAAGAGGCCCCCAAACCCGCCCTGCAGGCCCCCATACCCGCCCAGCAGGCCCCCTTACCCGCCCAGCAGGCCCCCATACCCGCCCAGCAGGCCCCCAAACCCGCCCAGCAGGCCCCCATACCCGCCCAGCAGGCCCCCAACCCGCCTTGCAGGCCCCCAACCCGCCTTGCAGGCCCCCATACCTGCAGCCCATTCCCAGCAACCCAACCCCCGCAGGCCCCCATACCGCCCTGCAGGCCCCCATACCCGCCCTGCAGGCCCCCATACCCGCCTTGCAGGCCCCCATACCCGCCCTGCAGGCCCCCATACCCGCCCAGCAGGCCCCCAAACCGCCGCGGCCCATCCCACAGCCCATGCGCCCGCAGCCCCAAACCCGCCTTGCAGGCCCCCAAACCCGCCTTGCAGGCCCCCATACCCGCCTTGCAGGCCCCCATACCCGCCTTGCAGGCCCCCAAACCCGCCCAGCAGGCCCCCATACCCGCCCAGCAGGCCCCCGTCTCCACGGAGACGTTGGTTAGCGCGACAGCCGCGCCGACCACGGCTGCAACGATGGCCACATCGGTCGCCGCGCTCCCCCCCTCTGCCCCTCCCGTCGCGGCAGCGGAAGCGGGGCGGCTCGGCCCCGCCCAGGAGAACGGGCTGGCGGCGGCGGGGGCGGAGGAGGAGCCGGCGGAAGGAGCCGGAAGCGCGGGGGAGATCGAGCGGCTCGCCGCCGGGCTCATCACGGAGGTCATCTTGGCCGCCGCGCAGGAGGTACTGATAGTCAGCCGGGGTGAGGGCGGGGCCGGGGGCAGGGCTTTGTGTCATAGCCAGAAAGATGAGGAGGAGGAGGAGGAGGGGGAGGAGAGCGGGGTCGTCTGGGAGCCCAGCAGCAGCACCCCCGTAACCAATGGGAGGCCGTGCGCCTCGCGAGACACGCCCACGGAGGAGAGCCCCCCCTCAAAGGGGCGGTCCGAGTCGGGGATGGAGGAGGGGGGGTCGTCGTTGTCCTCGACGACGAACTTGGCGACGGCAGCCGGCCTCCGGCTTTCCGACGCCGGGGGGGAGGAGCTGAACGGCTGCCTGGCCCCCCCGTCGTGGGAGGAGCCCGCCGGCCCCAGCCAGCGGGTGGAGCCGGGGAGCCCCGCCCCCTGCGCGGAGGCCACGCCCCCGAGCCTGAGCAAGCTGCGGGCGGAGGACGGCGTGGTGGGGGGGGCGGCGGCGGCGGAGGATTCGGGGTGCAGCACCTGCCAGTCCGAGGATGGGGCGAGCAGCGAGGACCTGCTCCACAGCACGGGGCTGTCCTGCCCCGCCCCGGCCGGCCGGGACCGCCTGCTGCACCTCTCGGGGATCTGCCGAGGCAGGACCCCCGAGGGCCCGGGCGGGCGGGGCCTGGAGGGGGCGGGGCTGAACGGCGCGGGCCTGGGGAACGGGACGCTCCTCTCCGGCGAGACGGAGGCGGACCACTCCGGAGGTGAGTCGGGACGGCGGCTAAAAATGTTTTGGTCACATGTTCATTTTAATTATGAATCGCGAAGTTGATTTGCAGAAGCTTGACTGGAGAACAGTATCATTCTGATAACGGCCCTGTCAGGCTGGTAGCTGCTGTTTATCTCCGCGGTTACGCTGGTGAGATTAAGGCATGCGCGGGCTATTTCCTGGCTCAGGATAGGGCTCACAGACTATTTCTAATCAGTTTACAGGTTATTTAGCACACAGTTTCTCCTGTAGGAGGCCCGTCTTAGACATTTCAATGCAGGGAAATCCCTGGTGCAATGTGAGTGCACGCCTGCAGGGGGTGCTGTTGGTGAGTCTGTGTGGTCAGGGCCTTGACGTAGGAAACGCGTGTTGATCTACCTCTGGGAGGGTATGGTGGCCACAGCTGCTGTCATTCCCAAACGGCACACGAGTGAGATTTAGAGAGCTACTGCCTCGGTTTTTGGAGGCTTTTTAGACCGCTGTTACTCTGCTGAAGTGTACGGTAAGCCTGCCTTTTTGCTGTCTTTCTTGCAGTTTCTGTTTCTTTTTTTAGTTTCCTTGGTTTTCTCCGTGGGAAAGTTTTAAAACTTTTGTCTCATTGTCGAAATTTGTGTGCCGCTCGGAGCTGTCTGTGTCTTAGTGTTCTGCTTTTGTGTTTTTTTTTTTTTTTGTTCTGCCGTCTTGTAAAAGTAAATGTTGTAATGTTCAGTGAAATGTTTTATCAATGAAATCACTGTTGGTGTTATCTCTTAAGCACTGTCAAACTAATCTGAGGTGGCATTTAAAAGATTTGTGATTAAATGATACGCAAGTACGGCGTATTTGTACTGGTTGTTCGAGAGAAGGTGAGAGGCTGCGTGCTGCTGGAGTGAATCGGAGCTGACGCACAGAGTAAACACTGATGACTGCTTCTGCTAATCCTGAAGTTTAGCCCAACCGATGTCCTTGGGTGCAGCGCACTTGGCTCACGTGGAAGCGTCTGGCTGATCTGTGAAAACATTACCTTTTTGAAAAAAAATAATTTCCCCCGATTTTTCTCCCAAATTTTGAGTGTCCTGTCGCATGTATTGGCTCGCATGTCTGTAACCTTCACCGCTGGGCAGACAAGCGTGTTGTCCTTTGAGGCGTGTTGTAGTAATCGCAGTTCTTCTAAGGCCACAGTTAGCAAGTGAGGCTCTTGGGTAGGAGTCCTCCAAGGCTGTACAGGTAAAGTTGCAGTCCCATGATTGTCCAGCGGGGATCACTAGTGAGATGAGATGGAGTCATCCCTAGACAGCGCTCGAACCGAATGTGCTTGCCCCTGTTCTGCCCACAGGCAGCCCTGGAACAGGCCTCAGAAAACAGCGCTACCTGCAATCGTGTTATATGCTGAAATACCTGTCAATATGAAATGGCCTTGAGGTTTTCAGAGTGGAAAGGTGTGTGCGCGCATGTGTGTGTGTGTGTGTGTGTAAGTGAGGTTAAACAGGAATGTTGCAGGGTATGGGAGAAGGTCCTGTACACACTAGATGTGTTGGTTTTTCCACTGCTGATAAGCTCATGGTGAGCCATGGAAATGCTGGTTTTTCTGTCACCTGTGCTGTGGGATTGTATGGATTCTGTTTCAGGTTCAGATGTGAACAGTGTGTGGATTCTGTTTCAGGTTCAGGTGTGAACAGTGTGTGGATTCTGTTTCAGGTTCAGATGTGAACAGTATGGACAGTGTGGACAGTGGCTGCACTCTGGGGGCAGGAGATGGTCCCAGTGGAAGCACACAGAGTTCAGAGCTCATCATCTGGGAGATCGAGGTGCCAAAGGTCAGCTCACACACGCGCGCGCGCACACACACACACACACGCCGCACATACACTCCAGTGGTTTTGTTAATGCAGGGTTCTGTGTTTTACACAAAAAAGCGCAGTATCAGGAGACAATATGAACACTGATATTCCAGTTTTATTTATTTTGTTTTTTACTTTTTTACAATGGGCAATAACCCTGTCTTGACCCACAACAAAGTAATGACTCCCTGTTTCTTTGAGCCAGCTATCTGACATTTGTGTTTATTGATCATAATATTATACGCAGCCATTGGTAGCATTGCAAGATTCAAAGAGGAAACCCAAAATTTTAATAAAGCTGACAGCTGAGAGTCGGCACACTCCGGCAACCCTGCTCAACCTGAGTGAATTAAAATGGAATTAAATGTTATTAGCCTGTGTGGCAAAAATCTGTTTTGATCAGAATGCTGAAACGTTATTTGTAGCTCATTTCATCCCACTAATCCTGCTGTTTCATCCTGCTTCTGTTACAAGTGTCGTAATTAAATTTTGGATGACATGCATTAATTCTGTTATTGTTGTGTCTTGGCATATTGTGGCAAAAGCAGTTCTTTTTATCAGAATGCAAGTGAATCGGTGTCCTGTGTTCCGAAGACACAGCATTCAATGGGTTAGCGTGACCACTGCACACACATGAAATACACACGCACTTTTACATGCATGTACATGCGTCTGTACATGCATGCATGCATCTGCGTGCAGTTATACATGTGGACACATGCAGTGTATACACACAAACAGACATACCCTTGCTCAGGTGTTTACACACTCACAGACGGGACACACGGACAGACTGACCGACGCACAGACAGACAGACACACACACACACACACACAGGCGGACACACACACACACACACACACGTTGAAATGGCTAAATGCTAATTATAAATGGCTCCACTGTTGAACTCACTGTAATAGCTTTTTGTCCACCATTTGATTGGTTGTTCTAACACATATTTTTAACATGGCAATTTGCACTGATTGGTGAATGCACGGCCTCTCTGACCTTGTGCCCTCTGTTCCTCCGGCAGCATCTGGTGGGCCGATTGATCGGGAAACAAGGGAGATACGTGAGCTTCCTGAAACAGAGTTCCGGAGCGAAGATCTACATCTCCACCCTGCCTTACACACAGGAGTTTCAGATCTGTCACATAGAGGGTGAGCATCTTTGTGTTACACACAGGAGTTACAGATCTGTCACAGAGGGTGAGCATCTGTGTTACACAGAGGAGTTACAGATCTGTCACATAGAGGGTGAGCATCTGTTACACAGGAGTTACAGAGGGTGAGCATCTGTGTTACACAGAGGAGTTACAGAGGGTGAGCATCTGTGTTACACACTGGAGTTACAGATCTGGCACAGAGGTGGAGCATCCATTACACACATTTCTTGTTTCTGGCTGGTGATGGTGCTGATGGTGTAGCAGGCTGGTGACGGTGCTGATGGTGTTGCAGGCTGGTGACGGTGCTGATGGTGTTGCAGGCTGGTGACGGTGCTGATGGTGTTGCAGGCTGGTGACGGTGCTGATGGTGTTGCAGGCTGGTGATGGTGCTGGTGGTGTTCTAGGCTGGTGACAGTGCTGATGGTTTTGCAGGCTGGTGACGGTGCTGATGGTGTTGCAGGCTGGTGATGGTGCTGGTGGTGTTGTAGGCTGGTGACGGTGCTGATGGTTTTGCAGGCTGGTGACGGTGCTGATGGTGTTGCAGGCTGGTGATGGTGCTGGTGGTGTAGCAGGCTGGTGACGGTGCAGATGGTGTAGTTTTAGGCTGGTCTTTGTGCTGATGGTGTAGTTTTTGGCTGGTCATTTGTGCTGATGGTGTAGTTTTTGGCTGGTCTTTGCTGATGGTGTAGTTTGGCTGGTCTTTGCTGATGGTGTAGTTTGGCTGGTCTTTGTGCTGATGGTGTAGTTTTTGGCTGGTCTTTGTGCTGATGGTGTAATTTTTGGCTGGTCTTTGTGCAGATGGTGTAGTTTTTGGCTGGTCTTTGTGCTGATGGTGTAGTTTTAGGCTGGTCATTGTGCTGATGGTGTAGTTTTAGGCTGGTCATTGTGCTGGTGGTGTCGTTTTTGGCTGGTCTTTGTGCTGATGGTGTAGTTTTAGGCTGGTCTTTGTGCTGATGGTGTAGTTTTAGGCTGGTCTTTGTGCTGATGGTGTAGTTTTAGGCTGGTCTTTGTGCTGATGGTGTAGTTTTTGGCTGGTCTTTGTGCTGATGGTGTAGTTTTTGGCTGGTCTTTGTGCTGGTGGTGTAGTTTTAGGCTGGTCATTGTGCTGGTGGTGTCGTTTTTGGCTGGTCTTTGTGCTGATGGTGTAGTTTTAGGCTGGTCTTTGTGCTGATGGTGTAGTTTTAGGCTGGTCTTTGTGCTGATGGTGTAGTTTTAGGCTGATCTTTGTGCTGATGGTGTAGTTTTAGGCTGGTCTTTGTGCTGATGGTGTAGTTTTTGGCTGGTCTTTGTGCTGATGGTGTAGTTTTAGGCTGGTCTTTGTGCTGATGGTGTAGTTTTTGGCCTCTCTTTGTGCTGATGGTGTAGTTTTTGGCTGGTCTTTGTGCTGGTGGTGTGGTTTTTGGCTGGTCTTTGTGCTGGTGGTGTGGTTTTTGGCTGGTCTTTGTGCTGGTGGTGTGGTTTTTGGCTGGTCTTTGTGCTGGTGGTGTGGTTTTTGGCTGGTCTTTGTGCTGGTGGTGTGGTTTTTGGCTGGTCTTTGTGCTGATGGTGTAGTTTTAGGCTGGTCTTTGTGCTGCTGGTGTAGTTTTAGGCTGGTCTTTGTGCTGCTGGTGTAGTTTTAGGCTGGTCTTTGTGCTGCTGGTGTAGTTTTTGGCTGGTCTTTGTGCTGATGGTGTAGTTTTAGGCTGGTCTTTGTGCTGATGGTGTTGTGTTCTCTCCCGCACAGGTACGCAGCAGCAGGTGGACAAGGCCTTGGCCCTCATAGGGAAGAAGTTCAAAGACTTGGACCTGACCAACCTGTATGCCCCGCCCCCTCTTCCCCTCACCCTGCCCTCACTGCCCATGACGTCCTGGGTAAGGGCGCCCTCCCCCAAGCCAGCTACATATAAATGCATTAAAACCTTATTTTCATTATTAGTGTTATTTGTGAGGGGGTTATGTTTGGTACAGGACCCTGACTCTCCCCCCCCCCCCCCCAGCTGCTCCTGCCTAACGGGGTGACGGTGGAGGTGATCGTGGTGAACATCGTTTCGGCGGGGCACGTGTTCGTGCAGCAGCACACGCACCCCACCTACCACGCCCTGCGCAGCCTGGACCAGCAGATGTTCCTGTGCTACTCGCAGCCCGGCACCCCCGCCTTACCCTCGCCCGCCGAAGGTGACGCCCACGTGCCCCGCCTTGCGCTCCCAGACCACGCCCCCTACCGGGTCACATGCCCATCTCTGCTTTCAGACCACGCCCCCTACCGGGTCACATGCCCATCTCTGCTTTCAGACCACGCCCCCTACCGGGTCACATGCCCCTCTGTGCTTTCAGACCACGCCCCCTACCGGGTCACATGCCCCTCTCTGCTTTCAGACCACGCCCCCTACCAGGTCACATGCCCGTCTGCTCTCTGACCACGCCCCCTGCAGGGTCACATGCCTATGTCCTATGTTGCACACGTGTGTGTGCGTGAGCGTGTGAGTGTGCTTGAGCATGTGTGTGTGCGCGCGTGCTGCCTTCGTGTGTGTGTGCAGTCGGTGCAGGCGCTCACGGTGCCCTCCCTCTCTGTCCCGCAGTGGGTGTGATCTGCGCAGCTCCTGCAGTTGAAGGCGCGTGGTGGCGAGCGCAGGTCATCTCCTTCTACAAGGACTCCGGCGAGGTGGAGATCCGATACGTGGACTACGGCGGCTACGACCGAGTCAAGATCGACACGCTGCGGCAGATCAGGCGAGTCAGCCGCGCGCACCGCCCGCCACTTCCTCTGAAGAGACCGTTTTCCTTTAGTCTACTCTGTACATTTTTATGGCGCCCCCTATTGTTCTCCAAGAGCAATTGCAGTGGTTTGATGTAGAACTGGAGATTCTGTGGAAGGAATCGTGTTCCTGTGTTATTTTCATGGTGACGTACTCCGCTCGACTGAATGTGTTGCACGGGGATAAAATAAGTGCCCCAGCAGGGGTATGAACCCTCCAGCTCTGCTCCTTTAGCCACAGCCCCACCCCTCCGTAGAGCCCCGCCCCTCTGTAGAGCTCCACCCCTCTGTAGAGCCCCCCCCCATAGAGCTCCACCCCTCTGTAGAGCCCCGCCCCTCTGTAGAGCCCTGCCCCTCTGCAGAGCCCTGCCCCTCTGCAGAGCCCCACCCCTCTGCAGAGCCCCACCCCTCTGTAGTGCCCCACCCCTCTGTAGAGCTCTGCCCCTCTGCAGCGCTCCGCCCCTCTGCAGAGCTCCGCCCCTCAGCAGAGCCCCGCCCTGCTCACTGCCGCCTTTCTCCTTCAGGTCGGACTTTGTAACGCTGCCGTTCCAAGGAGCTGAAGTTCTGCTGGACAACATCGCACCCCTTCCTGGTACGGTCCCCTCCCCTCTGATGTATTTATTTATGTGTGTTGTGTTGGTGTGGCGGTAGCGGCCCGTCCGTGCTGTCTGTGGAGCGCGTGGTCAGCCGTTAACTCCTCGCCCCTCTCTGACTGCCCCGCGCAGGTGAGGAGAGGTTTTCGGCCGATGCCAGCTCCGCCCTGGAGGAGATGACCCGAGGCGTGGCCTTGCTAGCACAGGTACGAGAAGGACAGAAAAATAAAAACTCGCCCTTCGGCTGCTGTCGTCATGGTTGCAGATGATATTATGAAACTTTTAAATTGGAACACTTAATATTAATAACAAAAATAATACAAAGAATGTTATTGTTGTTATTTTTCTATCCAAATTTGTTTTGGATTCAAATACTTTTCTACGCTTTACTGGTCTGGTGTTTTGGAACCAATTAAATACTCTCAAGAAATGCCTACCCTGCCCTCTTCATACTGGCTGGCTCAATTACACCAGGCAAGATCAATAGAGCACAGAAAAGTATCGGAATCCAAAACAGACACGTATTTGACCCAGGTCTGCCTGTTGCGTAGTTCCCTGTGGAAGAGGTTCTGGGAAGAGGTAAGAGTTTTTAAAATGTCTCCTCTCCTCTGCAGGTGACTAACTATGACAATAACACCGGACTGCCCCTGGTGCAGATGTGGAACATGGTGGGGGAGGAGGTGAGTGCTGCCCCAGCCCTAAAGCCCCCCCCCCACAACACCGGGGTGTGCCCCCCCGAGCACGTCCCTCTGACCCGGTCCGGAGCTCTCGTCTGACTGCTTCCGGGGTCATTTCCTGTGTGCTTAGCCGGAGTTTTAACCCCTTGGCCCCTGGTCCTCATTCCGCTGATGGGACAGCCGCTCCAGTTGAGATACAGATCGGTGGTCCGGAGGGTTAAAGCTGAGGTTTAAACTCCGGATAAGCACACTGCAGCTGGACCCGTTAGGCCTTCCTGTCTTCTCAGGAAATTGTGTGTTCATGAAGGTTGCCTTCTGACTGTGTTTTAATTTATCTCTCTGTCTCTCTCTCTCCCCCCCCCCCACCCCTTCTCTCTCTTTCACCTTCTCCCCCACCCCTTATCTCTTTTTTTTAAACTCAGTTGGTGTCGGTGAATCGCACTCTGGCTGAACGAGGGTTTGGCACCTGGGTGGACAGCTTCTGATCCCTGCTGACCCCGCCCTGATGCCCCCCCCCCCATCCCTTCCCCCCCCCCCCCCCCCACACTCCTCTCTGCCCTGCACGCCCTCCTGGTCACCGCACACTGGAGTTTGGCACCTGTTCTGGGCAGACCCCCCCCACCCTCCCTCATCGGAGCGTACGCACCACTGGTTTCCCCCTCTGCAGTTTTTTTGTTTTTCTTTTTTCAAGTCTCTTGAGTTTGCACTTTTTTTTTTTTTTTTTTTTACCTTGGGAGCAGTCTTTGTCTTTTCCTCTCCCTAATCTTGAATTAAATCCACGTCTAAGGATTATCAACGAATGAATTTTGCCACTTCACGCCCCTCCCCCCACGTCAGATGTCCCCAAAAAAAAACAAAAAAACAAAAAAAAGAAGGAAAAGAAGAAAAAAGTACTTTTGATCCTTGGTATTGTAAATTTCACAAAAAGAGAAAAGAAATCTTATAGAGTTAACTGAATAAAGGTTGATCATAACTCCGTCCTACCTGGAGTCTGCTTCTGGGCCTCTGACTCACCTGTAGGAGGCGTGTCTCACCCGTGCTGACCCCGCCCCCCCCCCCCCCGCTGCACCGGGACTAACCGCCGCAGTACACTGCAGGAATACACCGCCAACCGCCACCGCCAACCGCCACCGCCCCGCCTCCTGTGTTTCTCTCTCAGGACGGCAGCCGTGGGGATGTTTTTAAGGATCGGGGTTTCCACCGTGTCCGCTGTCGGGGTCTCTCTGGCATGCTGGGATACGTAACGGATGTTTTTACAGAAATGGCGGCAGGCTGCGGCGAGGTTGCCGGGCGGACATTTTGGATTTGTGGCTTGGGTCGTGGAAGAGCGGGCAGCCGACTCACTGCACGGCCCTCCTTATCCTCTGTCCCGTACGGGCCTACACATCACTGTGGCCTTATGGGTAATTCATCTGTGAGGTCAGCGACTACAGGACCCCTGTGAGAGCTCGGTGTGTGCTTGTGTGTGAGAGAGCTCGGTTTGTGTGTGGTGTGTGTGTGTGTGTGTGTGTGAGAGAGCTCGGTGCGTGCGTGCGTGCGTGAGAGCTCTGTGTGTGTGTGACAGAGAGCTCGGTGAGTGTGTGTGTGTGTGCGCGCGCGTGTGTGAGAGCTCGGTGTGTGTGTGTGTGTGTGTGTGTGTGCGCGCGTGTGTGTGTGTGAGAGCTCGGTGTGTGTGACTGGCAGCAGACCGCCGTGCTGTCCTGGCGCTCCTGCTCGTGTGGCGGTTCAGGAGGAGGGACGTCAGCGACGTCGGTTTCCCTCCTTTTTATTCCCCCTTTATTCATGGTCCAGTTACCTTGTTAACATCGTGCGATCAGGTAGCAACCCGGCTGGTCTGCCTGGAGACTCGGCGGAGGTGATTTTTCATTGGCTCACAGGCCAGCCGTGTCATCACAGTGAGAACAGTACCTGAACAGCTAATGGGCCCAGAGTAATAATGACAGTGAGCACTGTCTGTATTCTGTGTGTAACCCTGCCCCGCCCCCCCCCATCATCCTCATATCACCCAGTCACACTCAGTGTCTCATCTCTTAAGCTCCTCCCCTTCACACTAATTGGTTTGTTTCTCCCAGTCCTGTAGGAAGTTTCTTGGTGACTGTCGTAGGCTCTCCAGGTCTCCAAATTGTTTGCGTCTGTGAACCGCGTCTGTAGGTGGGAGGGTGTGACTTCGGCTTTTTTTTTTTTTTTTAAACGTGACTGAATGTATGCAAACCAATATTTTCTGTGGTGGGACGTGCACTGCGAATGGAGGGATGTGATTGGTCAGCTTTTTTCCCTCCCCTACCGTTCCCGCGGCTGGTTCGACTGCGCATTTTTCCCGTTTTTTTTGATACACTGGCTGTTCTCGTGTTTTGGAGATGCAGCACAGAACACCCTCGTCACCTGACTACTGGCTCTGCGCTCCGATTGGCTGCGTCCCGCACCCTGCGCTACGATTGGCCCACAGCTTGTTTCTCCTCACCTCTCTGTAGAATTTCAAGATCGTCATTAGCCCTATCGCTGTGCGTCTCACGCCTAATGTTCATTTCCTGTTCGTTCAGGAAGTGGTGTCGGCTCCACCCCATCGTACGCAGTCACCCTCACTCACCTACATGTTGGCGTTGAGCCATATCTGACTTTCTGGAGATCGGCCGTTAAAGAACTCCGATTGCACGTTCCTTTAAGGACCATCCCCATGCTCAATATGCAGCCAATCCCGGGTTAGTTCGGTATTTGGGGAAACTCCTGTTCACGTGGTCAGTGTCATCCTCACTCATTTACATTTCGGCTTCGGCCACATCAGTTATTCTCGAGCAGCAAACAGCGTTTATGTTTGTTACATTTTTTTTTTTCCCCCTTGAAGATTTTGGATTTTATCCAATTCATTCTCGTACACCAAAAATGTCTGTAGATCCAGGCTGACTGCTTTGGATCCATGGCTTTGCGTGCTTGCTTGACGTAGGTCCTCCATTTAACTGGCACCCGTGTTCATGTAGAAACTGACAGCTTGGCCACGTAAAAAATCAGAACTTTAATGAGAGTTTTAAGTTCTCAAATGCTAAAGGCTAAAAGCCCCCCCCCCCCCCCCCACCCCCATGCTTGGCTCTGGAAACGCAACGGGTGTCATTACTGTGGTAGGCGTCTGTCTTGGGGAATCGGTGTCTTGGGGGGGAAAAACACTATTTGAACCTTTTAACTCTAATGTACCTCTGCTCTTTCCGTAGAGTCCTTCTTAACACAGAAACACTTGGTGCATTTTAATGACTGACTCTCACAGTGACTCCGTGGTTGCAGTGGAAGGTATGGGATTTTTTTACTAGTGCTGACCCAGAGATAGGCTTCACACATCCCATAATGCACAGAGCTACCGTGTAACTCCAGGCAACCGGTCCAATGATTACAAGGCAAAAACACTGTGATTGGTTCAAATCGGCGAGTCGCTGCTGAGGCGAGGTGGCTCCGCCCCCCCCGGCTCTCGCATCACTAATTTATATCGAGATCGCCCAGCTCTTGCAGCGGAGGGATTTAAGTAGCGGGTTTTAGACTCTTGTGTCGGGGTCGAAGGTCAAACCGGACAAAGGGATCAGGAAATCTGCCTGTTGTTAAATGTTGTGAATACTGAACTTATTTTTATATGAAGATTTCAACTCCGTATTTGACTGAGCTGATTTGGCTTTATCGCGAGTCAAATCGGTACCTGGTGTGTGTAAAAAATTAAAAAAAAATAGAGTCCCCCCCCCCCCTTCACCCTACACCCCCCTACTCCACCCAGACCCAGTCCCATCTGATTCATAAGGCCAGGGGTCCTTGGACTTGAGCAGCTGTGTGTAAATACAATATTTCACTGTACTTTTGTAAAACACAGAAGAATATAAGGAATTAAAGGGATCATTCTGTTCTAGTCCCCCCCCCCCACCCCCCTCCTATTCCTGCCCCCGTTGTTCTCTGCTGTAGGACTGGTTTGAAGTGTTTGCTTAGCTAGATAATGAATAGTTTGATTATTTAAAAAACGTGTGTATAAGCAATCCTGCCCCAAGCATCCACATGTACAGGTCAGATTTTGCTAGGCTTGTGAAAGGTTTGATTCTTGGTTGTACAGATCTATAAAAAAGAGAGAATAAAACTATTAAATAAGTGCATGTTGTGGTGTCTTCTGTTTATGGTGAGCAGATGTTTTTTTTGAGTACCCAAAGGGGGCTGATTGCCCATTGGATGGAAACTAGCCAATCACAGGATTCTCTTGTTTCCATATTTCCTGGATGTAGAAGACCAAACTGCCTTAGTCTGATTGCAGTGTGATCTTTTAACTGTTTAGTATAGTCCCAACCGAGGGTGCTAAAGCTACATACTTCACAGACCTGCTGACGATTGAAAGTTCCGTTCGGCACTCAATGTGCTGACAACGTTAAACCTCTGAATCGTGCACGGAACGGAGGAGGAAACAAACGGGACAGACTTTCTGGAGATGGGCCGATAAAGAACTCCAATTGCACGTTTCCGTCAAAACCATCCTACGCTCAATACGCAGATAATCTCGCGTTCGTTCGGTACTTTGGAAAGTCCCGTTAACGAGCAGCTGTGTACTAAAACTAACGCATTCTGCAGCAAAAACAAGGAGGTTTCAGCCTCGTGGTTCATGTGGACATAGTTGATATATTACTAATTAGAAACTATCCAATAAAAGCTCTCTCATACATGGATCTGTTGATGTTTTCAGGTTCTGCAAATCAACACCAATGCTTCTCTGTCTGGAATTAAAACTGAAATAAATCAACCCTTTTGGAAAATGTTAACTTTGCAACAAAAAAAAAAAGTACTTGCGCCACAAGAGGGCAGTCAGACTATGTGCTGGATGTGTCCCCTTCTTTCCATTCCACAGCCTTTCAATTGGACCATCCCGGTACTTTTAACCTACAAACCCACTGCAGTGTCCTTATTGTTTATTATTTGTAATCTCGATTGATTTGGGATGTTATATCGCTAATTTACCTTGGAAAGCTACAGCGGATGTCGTGGGAATTCACTGACTGTTTTTAAATCTGAGCGAATAAGTAGACTTCTAAGTCAGGAAATCCAGTTGCGATTTGTGATGGACTGCAAAAAGGCAGCCTTTCTTTCGGACAGCAGAATCAGAAGAGTTTTATAGATCATTTCAAATCTGGGAAGGATAATCCACAGCCTAAATGGTTAAAACTGCTGAATGCCTCCAGCACTGGGTCACTTGGTGTCATTAAGCCTAATAATGAATCCAGTCACGCAGTTACGGGTTTGGTCGGGGCAAAAACCAGGAACGGCTTTGGCACTGCAGGACCAGGGTCGCCTCCCCCTGAAGTCGAGGGTGCCAGGGGTTCTCCTGCCAAGCGGGGGATACTCAAATCTGGCCCTCGAGGCCAGTAGCACTGCTGCTTTTCCACCTGATAGCGGATTAATGCCACTAACTGGTTCGAGATTTAACTCACCTGGTGTCCCAGGTTTAAATCAGTCCTGATTAAAGGGGAAGAATGAAACCCAGCAGCACTACTGGCCTTCTGGACCAGATATAAGTGTCCCTGCTGCTGGATCAATAGGACAGAGCCCTGTTACTCAAATCACAGCCCTCAAGATCCAAGAACTGCATCTTGACTACAGTCAACCATGAAACCCATTAGATGGTATGTCGTATGGTCTATGTATAGGGGGTTGTGAAGCTTTGGTTATTGCTACATGAAGATCTATTCAGGATCGCAGCGTGAGAACGGGCTGTTGCTGCTGTTCTGGACCAGCCCAGCACCTGGTTTGATGTGCTTATGATCATCATTCCATAAACCATTACAAGGCAGCTACCTGTTTGGCTGACCAAGATGATTTTATTTCACTAAAATGAATAAAATTATTTGATTTTACTAGTTTAAATTTATCTCACTAGTGTAAATGGGACACAAACTCCTGTTGTAACTATTTTCTTGCTGCAAATGTACTAAAAGTGATATGTTGCAACGTATTTTATTGTCATTCATACTACACAAAACAATTCATTGAACTCCTCAGTTGGCTTGCAAAAAAACAGGATTGTGACTGGAGTAGGTGTCCTGTGTACCCAAGTGAACTAAAGTACAAGTGATTGGTAATAGTAATTGCAAGACGACAAGTACCAAATCTAAACCTTTTTTTTTTGTTTGGTTTTCCATTATACTGGGGTTGTTTTAGTCCTCCAATCCTGATTCAGATTCAGAGGAGGACCTGGGCTAAGGTAAAAAGTTACGAAAAATATGGTGAAAAAAATCATAGACTGGGGAATAAAAGACAGTAAGGAAAGGATAGCTGCAGTTTATGGAAATATTAAGTATTACACAAACATAACGCACACCCTTACAGGTGATTAGTCAAAAAGCCATTTCTTTGTTTTCTTAAATAGTATGATACAACTCTGCATCTGGAAGATATACTCTGTAATGTTTCCTAATTACCACCATAAATAATCAAAATGGCAAGTATATATGTTTCATACAATTTAGATCTATGAGTTGTCCCTCACTAAGTTAATTGGGAGCTTATAGCAACATGCTGGGATTGTTCTTTTCCACAGTGTGTTTTTTTTTATTATGAGAGGCACGCCAATGGTAGTGCGTGTGCCTTTCTGAAACCAAATGTTACAAAGTAGCTTCTAAAGTCTTTCACTACATGGTTGTTTATTTACTCCAGTTGCACTTCATTTTGCGCTGGTTGTCAGGCTGAAGTATGTAGAGTGGTGCGATTTGGCCTGTTATGCTCTAGACAGAACACAAGTGTACCGTTTGGAACACAGACTGCACACGCCTCAGCTGTTAGTGTGAGGTGTCCCTCCACATCTCCTGCTGATGCTGAACAGGTAGAGGGAATAACATTACCTGCACCGTGCAAATTTAATACCATTGGTTGACCAGTGATTGGCGCAAAGCAAATGCCTTCATCAAATTCAGATTCTGCGTTGTTGACTTTGCCACTGATGATATAATTTGCCGTTGACAAATGCGTTTGTGAATCTGTCCCTCTGGCTTTCAATTACAGATTACTCAAAAAGTCATCTGTATTAAAAACCTAATCTGTATGCACTGAGTGTTTGATGGGGGCCATCCAAGGCAGTTTTGGATCCTCTCTCTGGAAGACTATTTTGCAATCTGACAAGGGTGTTATTACTGAAGGTAGTGTGTCAGTTTACCATTACATCACTGTTGGGGGATATTTTAAATAACTTATGAGTTAAATTATTTTTATGCAAAGCTTCTTGATCAAATATGGTTCGTAATTATCAGGTACCTCCACGACTTGGCTCTACAGTGTTGGTAGATCTCCAGGAACAGGTGTGGTTACCACTGCAGGTGTGGTTACAGGTGTGGTTATCACTGCATTAGGCTATACCAAAGCAAAGGGAGCCTGTGGTAAACCAAAGGTGTGCGTATCACCTGACTAGAAAAAGGTACTTTATCTTGCTTTGCTTGACTCGTTCAGCTTTAAGTAAAAATAAAAAAAGGTTTTATTATTGCAGTAATGGTTTGTGTGTGTGTGTGTGTGTGTGTGTGTGTGTGTGATGGGGGGTGGTTGTGGTGGTGTTGTTACACTGTAGTAGTTTGTAAACCATTTTAGAGCTTCTAGACTTTAAAAAGTAAACACAAGTAAGAAACTTTAAGCATCAGTATATGAGAATAACTGTATTAACCCCTAAGGTATTGACCCGCCAAATACACACAATTAAGTACTTTTTAAGTGGTATACTTACTGTTTCCCCAAGGGATGCTCATATTAACTGAGAGTAAATAAAGTATACTTTTGGAATGTACTTCATGGAAAAGGTAGACAATTTAATACCTTCGTAGTTTTTGAAAAGTGAGTCCAGACGATTGTATGCTTGCTTTTAGTATAACAAAAATTTACCTCAAGCATACTTGAAGTCTACCAATTTAAGAAGTAGCCTAAAGTTTAGAAGTAGTTCATAAATAGTATACTTAAACTACAGTTCCAGGAAATACTTTAAGTATACTTTAAATGTGCCATTTTAAGACAAAAAGCATAAAGGAAAATTACACAGAAAAGTATGTCAAATATATCCTTAAAACAATCTTGATGTGCTTAACTATAGCCTATTTTAAAAAAATAAACTTTTATGTTATACTTTTTATAAGGGAGTAGTAGACCATTGATTGTAGCTTTGTACGCCTTTTGAAAAGCAAACGGCACAACCAGCGGTGGTCACGGATAGAATTTGTAAACGAATACCAAAAGAGAGCGTTCGGGCAGTTAAACTGAATACATAATTGGGGAACAAAGACCTATTAAGCACAATACTTACTGCTTATGTGGGATCAGTCCAAGATGAATTACTGACAAAGACTGTATTGGCTACTATCCAGGAATGATAATACATCTGATTTAAAAAGAAAACACGAGAAATAGTCTGTATTGTAGGCTACTCACATCTTACGAGCCAGAAGCGGATGGATAGCAGCTATCCTTTGCATGACCACTAGATGGCAATTGAGGATAATAGTTTGATTGTTTAACCGTGGTGAAGTTGGTTTCAAGTTGGATATTCCAGTTGGATATTCAATTTCCCGGACTCTGACACTCAATTTCTCCGACTCCACCCTACCTGGTTTAGAGCCGCAATGGAATGCAACGGTCTTCACAACCGGCCGCTTAGCCAATGCAAATGGTTAGGGACCGTCAGCAAATTACAGATTACAAATGTCAAGTAAATACCTCTTCAACCACATGAACTATAAACGTCAAAACAATTTTAAACTATTCAAACTATAGGTACATCAATGTTGCACAGCCACTGGTTTATTCATAAGTGTTTGAATATTTTAAACAAATTTAGTTTGGGATTTTAACTTTCAATAAAATTTCAATAGCTCTTAGATATAAGGACCTAGAAACTTCAAACCACTTTTAAATTGTTCTCAAACAATGGACACAGGTTGCACAGTCTTTGCTTTGTCCAATACCACCCCTGGAAGAGATGGTCTGAGTTGTTTAAGCACATGGATGACTTTGCTTTGGGGGAGATGTTACGTTTGATTAATACAGTGTGGGAGGAGGGGCTAATTCCGGCTGAGTGGAAGCATGCAGTGGTCGTTCCAATTTTGAAACCTGGGAAGGAAGCCGACAGCCCTGGATCATACAGGCCTATTGCCCTCACAGCAGTTATTTGTAAGATAATGGAAAGAATGGTTACTGATCGGCTTGTGCGTAGACTAGAGCAGAGAGGGTATTATTCTCCATTTCAAAGGTGGGTTTAGACTAGGTCGAGCAGCAATGGACGCAATCCTGATGTTAGATAGAGACATTAAGAGAGCTCTAGTGAATAAGGAGGCGGTGATTGGTGTCTTCCTAGATATAGAGAGGGCTTATGATAGGTTGTGGAAAGAGGGCTTAGTAATTAAGTTATATAATGCAGGGATTCGGGGAAGGATGTTGAATTGGATTAAAGACTTTTTGAGATCCCGGACTATTCAGGTAAAAGTGGGGGGGAGTCTTTCTGACATGGTAAGTGTAGATAATGGGACCCCGAAGGGTAGTGTTATCAGTCCTGTCCTGTTTAATATAATGGTGAATGATATGTTTGATGAAGTGGGAGATGGCTTTGGAAGCTCTCTCTTTGCAGATGACGGAGCAATATGGAAGAGAGGCCACAATGTTGAATATTTGATGAGGCAGATGTAGATAAGGTGCTGGCTTGGGCTGATAAGTGGGGTTTTAGGTTGTCAGTATCAAAGACAAAATATGTGATCTTTGGCAGAAAGAAGGAAATAGATAGTCTGGGGCTTAAGGTATACGGAGAACCCATTGAAAAAGTTAAAGTTTTTAAGTTTTTAGGTGAGTGGCTGGATGAAAAAGTGACATATAGAGCACATGCAGGAAAAAATGGTAAGTGTGAGAAGGCTGTAAATATGAGGTGCTTGACTGGCTATTCCTGGGGGGCAGATAGAACTTTAATGCTGATGATTTATGGCTATGATAAGAGCATAATCTTTGATAATCTTTGACTGTGGGTGCTTGGCATATGGTTCAGCGGCCAAGTCTACGCTGGCTCAGTTGGATGTTGTTCAGGCCAGGGCTCTGAGGTTGTGCACTGGGGCATTCCGGACCCCAGCGCTGCTGGTGGAAACAGGGGAGGCTCCACTGAGGCTGCGGCGTGAGAAAGTAGCACTAAGTTATTGTATTACGCTAAAAGGCTTTGGAACAGCTCTCCCACCAACTTCTCTGTTAACGGAGTGCTGGGAGTTTGAAAAGGGTGGCAGTAGGATTAATAGGGGCAGCTATATAAATTCTGTAAGGAAATATTCAGAGGAACTGGGATTCAATGGAATAAAGGTAGGACCCTCAGTATGCTGGCCACCTACCCCACGGTGGATGTGGACAGAGGTTGATGTGGACTTAACAATAAAAGAGTTAATACAGAAAGGTGAAATAGGAAATGTTGCAGCGTATGTAGAGGATGGGGTAACTATATAAATATTTATACTGAAATATAGAGATCCTGAAAGCAGAAGGGTGGGAGTCGGCTTATACGTACCCCATGTACAAGTCTGTCAGAGTAGAAGGTTGCCTGATGGGATATCAATATTCTCTGATGAGCTGGTTGCTTTATTGTGGGCATTGTGGTGGGTGGAAGAAGGGGGTTTGAGTAATGCTGTCTTGTGCACTGATTCATTATCTGCCTTGATGGCATTGGGGGGAGGTGAGGGGGGAAGAGCTAGAATAGACATAGTTGGGGAGATTTTAATGATGGTTTTTAAACTGGAGAGGCAGGGATGTAGTGTGGGGTTTTTGTGGGTGCCAGCAGATGTTGGGGTGGAGGGCAATGAGGTGGCAGACAGGGTAGCTAAGGCAAGCTTAGGTAGGGATAGTGTAGATGTGCAGGTGCCATTTCTTTATTTTATTTATTTATTTAACCTTAACCAGACAAAAGTGATTGAGAACAAATTCTCATTTACAACACTGACCTGGCCAAGAAGGCATGCGCCAATCAAAAAAACATACAAACATTGCTTTAAAAAACCAAGTTCACCACAGTACATTTACAGAGATAGAAAAAAAAGACAGAAAATTGCATTAAATTTGGTACGGAGCAGTCAACAGTAGCAAAGAGATGGGGATTAGCATGTGCCCTTATCAGTAAATGTGTTGTGTAAAAGTCTTTTAAAGAAGGATAAGGGTGTGTTAAGATTTGGGAGTTTGAGAATGGATTGTAGAAATTCCGACCAAACATTGTTGAGGTTTTGGGGACGACCAGGGTGAAAAAATGTATTGATCTAAGGTTGTAAGTGTAATGGGAATGATGCAGAAGATTTGAGAGGTAGGCAGGTGTGATGTGTAAGAGTGATTTGTAAATAAACAGGTGCCAGTGAATGAGCCTTCTGGTGTGGAGGGCTGACCAGCCAACAAGGGAGTATAAAGTGCAGTGTTGTGTAGTGAAAGGAGCATTCGTAATAAAACAGATAGCAGGATGGAGTTCCGCAGCATCATCAGTGAGAGACTGAATCTTCAATGGCAGCAAGATTGGGACGCAGACAGCAGAGGGAGAAAGTTATACAATGTCCAACCATCTGTTAAACCTGGTAATAGAGTGAATATGCCTCAAAAAGATTAAATCAAATTGATAAGGCTAAGGCTAGGGCATTGCGGTTTAGCAAGTGGGTTGGTGCTAGCGAGGAAACAGAGACAATTGTAAGAACTGTGGAGTCCTGTGGGGAAAGGAGGATTTTATTCACAGAGTTAAGCTAACTGGGAATTTAAAAAATTTCCCTTAGATCATTGCTGGGCGGCGGGGTCGTTCCAAAAGAGAGAGCTAGGGAAGTAATACACTTCCTTAAAACTGCAGGTCTCAATCGCAAGATAGAGACGCCTCAGATTGCATAAGCAGCAATGACATTTCTACACCAGTGGGCGGCAGCAATGCACTAAACAGTGCCTAGTCTGTCGGAAAAAGGAAGAAGTATTAACCAATCTAAGGTAACGTGAGCTTCCCGCCCTTATTAACCAATCTAAGGTAACGTGAAATCTGGTGTACATCTCGTCAGCCAATTAGAATTTACGTGATACACTATTGTAACTTAGGAGTTTCCGAATTCCGCCCTAAAGGCAGTCCGGGGGAAGATGTTGAAGAGATCGGATGCAGTCAGTGAGCGTTCTGATTAATAATACGTGGAGTGAATATTTGGCGACTTAAATACTCCTGTTGGCCCAAATATTGTTAAAATGTTTGAGCAAGTGTATATCCATGTCATTTGCCTACCGTTTTGTTTCTTAGTTTTCAGTTTAAGTCGTGTCTATTGTATTGCACTGCGTTTGGTTCTGCCCCACACCCAGTGGACGGGGATAGCCTGCTATTAGTATTGTCAGTGACTGAACTTAACAAACGGACGCTTTAGCAAGTTCGTGCGGGCAATTCGACCTGCTTAACTGAAGAAAAGACATTCGTCAAGACATGAAAGTGAATGTTCGCATAAAAACATAATGAATGTGTTTGCGAGGATATATAAAACAGTTACAATCTGTATATTGGCCTGTTGTATCCTGTTTGTTGCATAACAACGACCCAGGTCCAACTACCAACGAGAGTTTTGCTTGACAACAGTAAAATAATATGCCCAAACAGCTGCGGAAGAATATTTCAATTTCAGGTGATTAAGTCGATACAAATCAATAAATAGGCTACTAAAGAAACCATATATAGTCATTGTTGGTAACCCGTTGTATAAGTGGGACTAAAAGTTCCGGGTACTTCGGGTGGAAACGCGGCTTAAGGGGGAAGTAGGGAAGAGTCGGGGAAATAAGACGATACGAGACTGGCTGTCTGAATATCTTTCTGAATGTGTGAATATCCAACGTTGTGACGACCGTTGCATTGTGTCTATGAACCCCGGGACAAAGCGGGAAAGGGTCGGCGAGACTGGGTGTCCGAATATCTGTTGAATATTCAACTTGAAACCAACTTCACCTCGGTGACTGTTTATAGCCTATTTGTCGACCTCAAACCTTTCTTCAGTGTGCCTTGCGTATTGTGCCGTGTGCGCCCCTTTTTAGTTATAAATGTCAGAAATTGACTTAATATATGCATTGTATAATGTATATTATTTCATCTGTTGAAAATCTCCCAGGTAGACTAGGCCTACATCAGATTGAATGTTTATTAAGCTTCATATGAATAGGGCCTATGATTAAATACGTTATATATTCAGTCAACATAAATATTTTTAAATTTACTAGCGATGTGTTTATGGCGCTTGTAATCCTAATCATGTGCGCTTGCCCAATGTAAGTAATTGTTAAGGAGAACATGCTTCCCCCTTTTTTTCGTGACAGCATGTACTTCTGTGAGCTATGAACCGCCCTCCAATGCTCAATTTTGGTAGTCTCACTAATTTCCTGGAAAATAGCCCAGTACATAACTGACAACGATGACGGTTTTGTTTCTTTTTTCATTACCGAACATGAAAATAACTTGAGGGAAAAAAACATCATGACATTACAGTCCTTACAGCCCGTATGCACGGCGTAGGAAAGGTTCGATTTAAATTTCTCCGGGAAAAACAATGATAATTCGCCTCCAGATGCAGTGCTCCGGTTGGTCCCATTCAGTACCGTAATGAGTTAGGTTATTTGCAGTGATGAAATAATGTTGGGCGGGGCGCACAGGTTTCAAGCGCCCGTTGTGTTGATGAGAAAATGTTTTTGTTTGTAACACACTTCTAAGTGTCCTTCAGTAGCTTACATACAGTGGTTCAGTGCATTTCACCTCTTAAAACTGGCATGTGGCAAGAAATCCATTATTTGCCTATGCATACCAAAAAAGCAGAAGTAGAGAATATAATTGTAGCATATATTGTGTCTGTCGCGTCAAACAATATTAAAAAAAAGATATTTAAGTGGAAATTGCTAAATCAATCAATCAACGAAAGGCTTTTTTGCAAGACCGATCCACTGCCCAGAAATCACAGCATTTCCGAAAACCCTTGTTGACGTTAGCCAAGGTGACTGGATTTTGTCTTCAATAGGCCCACAAGTGTGGGTTTGGTAAATTAAGGGGTTGAAGGCAAAATGCACTCCTCTGTTCTGAGAAACAGAACAGTGGGCAATGTAAGATGTAATTAGAGCAACACGTCTGTTTCCTGCATTTCCCCGAGTAAGAAAGGACAGGCCAAATAATAATAGACACCTTACTCTCTGTCCCCTTTTCAGATTCCCTGCCATCACCATGGTGACTGCCCCAAATGCACTCCACAGGCAAGGCAAGTGTAGAACGCAGTCATATATATAACAGATAAAGAAAAACGTTTGTAGTTTAATTCATAGGCGTCTGGCCAGTAGCTACAAATCCCACGTGCACACTTTCTGTTATTTTGTTATTTTGGTGCACGTGCTTCAGCATCCTAACACCGCACAGGCACGTGCTGTCCAAGGGAACGATGGCGAGCTCACTTACTGAAGACGAACGATGGCAGAAAGTCCATATTTAATTGTTTTGTTTGCGTTTCAATAATTGTGGCGCACAGAAACGCGCACGGCTGGTGTCCTTTTTTTCTGGTGTTTTTGATTCATCTCTGTGGGATGAATTGGAATTTGTGTTTTTCCTTTGTCTTGGTTGTTGAGGACGTTTCCATTTTGGACTGCCGCTGCATATAAAACCTCTTACGGAAGTCCGAGTTGGATAACAGTTTTTTGGATAAACTGTTTGAGAAGATGGGGTTTTGCGGTGTTCTTTTGTCTTTTTTGAAGTGCCAATAACCGTGTACAACTTATGTGTTTGTATTTTGTTTTGTTTTAGCATTTTCATTGAAAAACATGCTTCGTTGGATAAACATAAAATTTTTTACTTCAATTTGTTATACCCGCATTTTTTTATTTTCTCAACTGCAAATTTTTAATTGAGAAAACCGAAAAACAGGTGTAAGAAATTGAAATAAAATTTTAGATTTTTTTGCAATTAAACGGTTTTATTTTCAGTGTTGTTAAACCCTTATGCTTTATCCTCGGAACAAACAACACCAACCAAGCGGTGGCACCTTCCCCTCAGTCTGTAGGCGGGGGAGGACTCTCCTGAAGGCTGGGTGGATTGTGACGTCACCTTGCCGCCGCTCCTTTCGTTTAGGCTTCGCAAGGCAAGACCGTACGCCGTTTGAAACTACAAACTTCGTCTGCTACGAGTTCTGTAGGCATTTTGGGGTTGAAGGGGTTGAAGTCATAATATTCGTGTGATGCTTTCCGGTTTCTAAATTATGTATGTTGGCATTTTTAACATTTAACTTAAAGCCGGGAACAGTTTGTTGGTAGAAGGGGAAATGCCAATTTTTATTTATTTTTTTCATGATAACTCCAAGACAGATGGAAGCAAAAAAGCACAGACGTAAGCAAAAAGCGTACGGATCTGAAACGAATCGGGTGTCAGGAGCAAGCTAGGCGAACGGAACCGCTTAATGGAGTGGCGAGAGGGAGCCGAGCCGCGAGACAGGGAAATTAGTCAAGCAGGAGAAGCGTTTGGAAGGCGAGCGAAAACAGAAACGGTTTATTTTAACAGAGCCGCATTGCTACCACAGGCATGGCCTTGTGTCGGATGTGACGAGAGAACTAAGAGCAACCCAAAAACAGAAGGCAGTCCCTCGAGGCGAAGTCCACTGAAAACGCGTGAGGTTTTTTTTACAAAGGCATTTTGTGGAGCGTGCTGTGTTTGAGGAAAGTGAGGGAAATTACTGGACGTTTTCCCAGGCGGGAGTCTGTACTGCACAATCTCTCAGCGCTGTCTTATATTAGTTAATTAGTACACGAGCGAATTAAGTCCTTATTTTTGCCTTCTTTGATGCAAGTCTTGGAAAAAAGAATAAGTGTAGATGTGTACACACACACGCGCGCGCGCACACACACACACACAGAGGATGCCACTTATCTCGCTAAAAGTGCCACCCATCACACCACTAATGAACAATATATATTTCTCTCCGCAGACGTGTGTACCCAGCTCCATGACGATACGCAGTACAGCACAGCGCTATACAGCGTGCAGCACTGGTCTCCGTGGTGATCGCGATGAACTGAGGAAGGTCAAAGCTGCTGTTATTTGAGCTGCTGTTTGAGATAGATGTGAGATATTTGATATAGATGTGGGCAGCAATTTTATGGGTAAAGCCTCCTTAGCTCTCAGCAGCTAGGCATCACAACTTTTTTTGCATTGTTGCAGTGAGGTGGTGGAAGCCACGAGAATAAAAACACTAATGATTTTGTAATGTTTTTCAAGTTACATTTGCTTTCAGGCATTTAGTAGACTCTTGGGGGGAAAAACAGGACCCTCGCCAAATATTTTTGTAATTTATTTTCAATGCTAGTGGTACCCAAGTGGAAAATAGTAACAGTTGACCAAAGGACACTATGCAAAAGTTTATAATCCTTTTTGGTCTTTTTTTCCTCCCCCCTCGTTATAGCTGCCCACCGGCTTGGAGGTGCAGTGGGTAGCACTGTCGCCTCACCGCAAGAACATGCAAAATCCTTCCTGTGTTGAGTTTGCATGTTCTCCCCGTGTCTGTGTGGGTTTCCTCCGGGTACTCTGGTTTCCTCCCCACAGTCCAAAGAGATGCAGGTAGGCTAATTGGAGACTCTAAATTGCCCATATAGGTATGAGTGTGTGAGTGAATGGTGTGTGCCCTGCAATAGATTGGCGGCCTGTCCAGGGTGTATTCCTGCCTCTCGCCCAATGCACACTGGCTTAGGCTCCAGCACCCATCGCGACCCTGCCCAGGATAAGCGGGTATGGATAATGGAAGGATAGCTGCCCACTTTTCTGGCTCTTGCCTTTTGCATGTGTGTGAATGGCAATCGTATGTGTTCATCAGTGGTGGCAGTGGAGCATTCTGGGTAGGAAACTGGGCTTTTGACTCCCAGGTGGGGTACTGTTTTGCCCCTGAGCAGGGTACTGAACCTGAACCGCTCCAGTAAATATCCAGCTGTGTAAAGGGATTTTACATGAAGGACGTTAGCTGGGTGAACCACTCTGAATGAGGGAATCTGCTACATGTCTGAATGCATATATAGATGTGACACACATGATATGCACTGAGAAAAACAGCTTTTCCCTTTAAAGAAAAGCTGAAAAAACATCACGAGCCTGTGATATAATGAAAGCACTAAATTCAACCATTTCAGTAGATGATTTCCCGTCATAGTAGAAGATGAATCGTTTACCTGATGTACAAAATAAACATGACAAAAAGTGTATCAATGACGTGATGTCTCTTTATACTACACCCGGTTATTGCATGTCTTGAATGAACAGCATTGCCTCAAATTATTCAAGCGTTAATGGAATCAAGGCTCTTGGGTGTATCCATATATCCGTATTAAAAAAAGGTTTCGCGTTCATATCCAACGATATAGGCCTATAACTCAGGAATTTTAAGTGCCTTCCACGCCACTGTGAAAGGTTTTAAGTATCAGGGGGCAGTTATAATGAACTAAAGAAAACCAAAGAGGATTATAAACTTGTGTACAGTTTCTTTTGCCAAATGCCGGTTTTAGCGTACCCAAAACCACAAATTTACAGCTTTTTAGTCAATATGTTCAGATGACGCACACGTTTTATCATGATAATAAGGGTGTCAGAAGAACTCTGCATTTCCACGACCTTAAAAAAAAACTTTGAAAACATTGTTTGGCTCGCTGGGTAGGCCTCCTGTCTAATTACCGTTTTTTCTTAAGAACGGAAAACCCTCCCAACTTAAGATGTGCCGCTGATGAAGGCATTAAAACTCTGCGCGTAAAAGCCTGCGGAAATGCCGGAGGATCGTAACGGGCAGCACGTCCGTGGCTGCTCTCTGATTTCGGCTAGTGGTAGTTATTTAGCGACTGAATAGCAAAATATGCTAATTCGATTGGCTCATACAGTTCGGTGATTGACGGTGCACTGTAGCGGTCCCCTTTTATGGGCGTTGTAAAGCCCTGTTCAGTTCCTTCAGGTGCTTTGCAGGTGTCAATCATCACAGCGATGCCAACATTTGTGGCTCCGTTGGTTTCCCTTGTACCGGAGCGTGGGGGCGTTTTTCGGTTGCTACGCGCAGCGGTGGTAATGATTGGTATTAAACGCACGCTGTACGCAGCCTTTACAAGGACCCGCCAGCTACAAAATGCGTGGCACGACTGAAGAGCTTCTTCCCAGACCCCCGTTGATTAATTAAGTCACAGTATGTCATTAACCATTATCTTTGGTTCTGATGATAAAGCCGCTTCCCTTGGTTTCCCGCCAAAGAGGGAATAATCTTCACCACTCACTTTACGCTCCAGAAATATCCAGGCTGTCCTCCATACAGCTGAATGCATTAATTAATTACTTTCCTATGATCACTTCCCTGCATTACACTAAGAAAAAATGAGCGTTTTTTTGTTTTTTGAAAATCACAATTTTTTACACTTGTCTGCCGTTTATTGTGTTGTGTGTCTTTGTTCCGTGTCGGCTGTAAAATGGCTTTAAAAAATTGAGTCATGTTCAGTGTAGAACAGAAATATCGCTGTCAGGTACACCACCACGATGTCCTTGTGATATCCTGGGAAAGTAGCTTCAGGAAGACGGAGGATTTTCCACTCTGTCTAGCAATGTTTACGATGACGTCATCGTTGTAGCGAGCGTCCATAACGCTGAGGCTGCATTCTCTCCAAAGATGAAACAAAAAAAAAAAGAATAAGACATTTTGTAACTGTACGGACGGCGTGGAGCTATCACTGGTTACAGCAACTCATTTCAGCAAATAATCACAGTGGGGGGAAAAAGTGGGAGATTTTTAGGTTTATGCTGGTGAAGGGTTGATGTCCACAGGGTTATCAGCTGTTCAGAGCTGGCACCTGCCTGATTACCTGCCAGAAGTCATTTAGTCTTTGTAACGGACTTAACCGTCTCTGAGGGAAAAATACGGCTTTTCTTGGCGTGGCACGCGGTAAAAGCACATCCCGTCAGAGGAATACCGCGCTAATGGCAGCGCCTGTCGAGGACAGCGCAGTGGAGAGTTCAGGTGCTTTGAATGGGCAAGTGTGTCACCGAGCTGTCAAGGCTTACAGGCTAGTCGGCTAGTTAGCTAATAGCTGACCAGGCACAACAAAAGCAAAACCTTGGCAAAAGGGATCAGATGAACTGCTGTAGAAATATGCGTGAGTGCTTCTATTCAGAGGTATGCAATGTTCACTCGATTCCGCCAATGAAAGCCATTCAACCAATTCACTTAAAAATGAGCTTTTCTCTACTGGCTGCCTTTTAAAAAAAAAGTTCTTATGGTATATATTTAGAGAAACACTATTGAGAGGTAATTCTCTGATTTGAACTGTTGCATGCATTTCCATGATTTGCTAAACCAAATGTCTTCTTGGATCAGCAGTTTCCCTTTAGTTATATCCAGATTCCAGAATATAAGCAATTCTATCTGGAATATAACCAACTCTATCCAGAATATAAGCAATTCTATCTGGAATATAACCAACTCTATCCAGAATATAAGCAGTTCTATCCAGAATATGAGCAGTTCTATCCAGAATATGAGCAGTTCTATCCAGAATATGAGCAGTTCTATCCAGAATATGAGCACTTCTATCCAGAATATGAGCACTTCTATCCAGAATATGAGCCATTCTATCCAGTTTAGGGTATATTTCTTCCGCAGGCTGTTTGGGAAGACAAAAAGCACGCACAGAGTCTTCAGTTTTACTAGGATTAGGGTTTGGTAGTTTGCTGAGGTACTGGCAGGCTTGTGTCTGTCATCATTTCTGGGAAGAGTATTCACTATTCAGCCTCTCCTCAAGTGACACCCCCCCCCCACCCCTCGCTACTGCCTTCAATATGATGTCACTGTGGGGTTGGGTATCCATTTTGGCTCTTTTTAAAGTGATTTGCAGTATAACGCTGTAGATGGGTTTGTTTCTGGCTGTATATCAAGGGCTGTTCTTGTGCAGGGTGTCATGGCACTGTGAAGACTGCAGCCAGTGCCCGCGTCCTCAGCTGTCCTGTTTCTCACCCTCTTCCTCATCGTATCATTTCTTCTGCACACTCTCTCTCCCCCTGTCTCTATTCTCCCTCTTTCTCTCTGTCTCTCTCCCCATCCCCCCCCCCGTCTCTCTCATTTCAGTTCAATAATGCTTTATTTGCATGACTGTATATAAACAATATTGCCGAAACTATTCACAATTAAACGATTGATAATGGCACAAAAGACATACTGTATAATTAATACAGTGGAATGAAAAAATATGGATCTAAAAATAGATTGCCAAAGACAAACCTCCTGACAGCCTATAAGTTGAATGACAAACTCTAATATGGACATTAATAAGAACAGAAACTACCAACAATACAGGTAACAGTTGGTTTCTCACTGGTTGTCCCTCATTTGGTGATGGGTGGCCGCATATCCTACCACCAATGCCACACATTATGTTTTTTCCCCAGTATATAGGGAAGTTTTTCTAGATTACTGTAATATGTGGATTTTTACATTACATTACAGGCATTTAGCAGACGCCCTCATACAAAGCGACTTACACAACTTTACATAGCATTTACATTGCATCCATTTATACAGCCTGATATATACTGTAGCAATGTAGGTGAAGTACCTTGCTCATGGGTACAATGGCAGTGACCTACCCTGCAACCTTTAGGTTACAAGCCCAGTTCCTTACTCATTATACTACACTGCCGCCCTATTTTGGTAAAATGGTTCCAATTTTGAAAAATAAGTTTTTCCTCAACCTGGCATTTAGTCCATTCTGTCTGGAAATGCAGCTCAGTCTCCACTGCCCATTTAATATTTTTATAAAAGTGGTACACCGTCAGCGTTACAGAGGTTGTATTGGGAGTCTTTTTTCGCCCTGCAGTTATGAAATCAGAAGTCATAATCAAAGTTAAGCGCCACACATCTATTACAGCAAAAGTCAATTATAATGTGTGCAGTGTAATAAAAACGAGTGGTTTTTTAGACTGAAGAAACACAATCTCTGGACTGTGAAGTAGGAAAACCGTTATTCGCTGAGTTATTGATGAGTGGTGGGTTGTTCCTTGGTGAAAAATATTGATGTAGGGTTTAAAACTCAATGAAGAGGCTTTATCACAGGCGCTCAGTTTGGGGGGTGGGGGGGGGGTTTGTTGCTGATATGGACTGGACTTGCAGGGCGACTGTACTGGGATCAGCTGATGTGGACTGGACTTGCAGGCGGACTGTACTGGGATCAGCTGATATGGACTGGACTTGCAGGGCGACTATACTGGGATCAGCTGATGTGGACTGGACTTGCAGGCGGACTGTACTGGGATCAGCTGATATGGACTGGACTTGCAGGGCGACTATACTGGGATCAGCTGATGTGGACTGGACTTGCAGGCGGACTGTACTGGGATCAGCTGATATGGAACTCCAGTTGCAACTGCTGCATTAAAGACTTCTCTGTACTTAATACGCAGCTAATCCCGTGTTCAGGACAGTACTTTGGTAAAACTGTGTTTATATTGCAACTGCATACTAATAGCTGAATGCGTGCTAAAATTCACCCAGTATGTCTTACTTAATGGTAGAGTTTCCACACAAGCAGTCACTCACAGTCTAGGTCAGGGGCACAGCACAGCTGCCTGTCAGCAGAGGATAGCTTGCATTGGACTAAAAAAAAGGTATCTGGATCTTTTCATGGCACGTATAACACATGTATTGTCTCAACAGTTTAAACGCTGCACTTAAATACTTCATCCATCCATCCATCCATTATCTATACGTGCTTATCCTGGGCAGGGTCGCAGGAACCTATCCCAGCGTGCATTGGGCAAGAGGCAGGAATACACCCTGGACAGGCCGCCAATCTATCGCGCACACACACCATTTACTCCCCATTCTCTCACTCATACCTACAGGCAATTTAGGGTCTTCAGTCGGCCTACCTGCATGTCTTTGGACTGTGGGGGGGAAACCGGACGTAGAGAAAATCCACATGGACACAGGGAGAACATGCGAACACCCCACACAGAAAGGCCCCAAGCCAAGATTTGGACCCACAGCCTTCTCGCTGTGAGGCGACGGGGCCTATTAACTGGCCTATTAATCGGCAGACATTGCAGAGTGACCGCCTGTGCTTCCGGCTGCCGGATCCCGGTCCTCCGTTCCTCCTTCCGTTTCGGACAGAAGGCTCTCATTTGCATGTTAACTCGAAAACCTCGCGCCGGCGACAAATATTCTTTTGTACAAACAATGTCACACGCCATTAATTGCTGGTTATTAATATGCAGCCACCGAGGATATTTAAAGGCCCCCTCTTATTTGTTTCAAGTTTTATTAAACGCTCGGTTGCTTGCATTGTCTTTTTTTCAATTTAACCTTTATTTTACCAGGCAGGTCAATTAAGATGGGAATCTTATTTACAGCGACGGCCTGGACAACATCTAACACGTCCCAATTAACCTGGTGTGTGAAATCTGTGAAACGTGACGTTTGGACAGGCAGCATGGCATGGTGGTGCAGTGGGTAGCACTCGAATCTCAGCTCGGGGCCTTCCTGTGTGGAGTTTGCGTGTTCTCCCCCCGTGTTCGTGTGGGTTTCCTCCGGGTACTCCGGTTTCCTCCCACAGTCCAAAGACATGCAGCTAGGCTAATTGGACTCTCAAATTCCCCATAGGTACAAGTGTGTGAGTGAATGGTGTGTGTGTGCCCTGCGATAGACTGGCGGTCTGTCCAGGGTGTATTCCTGCCTCTCGCCCAGTGCATGCTGGGATAGGCTCCAGCACCCCCCGCGACCCTGCTCAGGGTAATGGATGGATGACGTTTGGACCCATTTTGACACATTTCCCACGCTCGTCTTAACCTTCAGCACGGCGTCGCGACGTTAGCAAGCTACCAGTGCAGGCCGAGAGTTAGCGAAACGCAGAGTGTCGTCAGCAGTTACGTTAGGTGCCCTGTGGTTGCTGGTCAGCTGACCATGTTGCATGGCCTTCCATAAGGAGTGGTTGGCTGAAATTTCTCTTTGAGGGACACGTCCTGGCGAAAGCACGCCCCCGCTTGCTGGTGCGCTCTGCTCATTTTGCCACCGAGCGCCTCCTGAACGAAACGCTGTGCGACACTGGCTTCGCCAACGAAGGCTGGTGTCGGTGAGACGGGATCCTACTCGCATGGTTTAATCCCTGCCGGATACTTTACAGACGCCAGGTTCTCTTTTAGAGCAGGGGTTGCATGGGCATGTGATGGGAGGGGCGCTCCTGTCATTCCCAGGCAGGTGACCAATCAAGGCAGATCATGTAAATAAAAAAACAGATGCAACACCTATCCAAAACTACCTCTTCAGCTTGAAGGCAGAGAAACTCACTGGGTACGTAAAAGTGTTTTGTCATTTGTATTTTACAAAGCCTTTCAACATGTTTGGTAGACCTTGCGGATTAGAACCAAAATGGCTGGAGGCCTTTAGTGTTTCCTCTTGTGGTAAGATCCTACGCACCGCGTAGGAGACCCAGCTCAGGCTGTGTATCTGGTGTCATTCTGAAGCATTTTTGACACAGTCACTTAAGACTGTTAACTGCACAGATTAAATTAAATGAGCAAGCGCTCTGTAACCCTCGGTTTTAAATATTTTCATTTAAACACGCAGGGCAGCTGTTACGGTTACAGTGATTTAGCCGCGGTGATGAGAGGGAGAGTGAGTGATCAGTGGTGATGTGCGCTACCACTCAAACGCGGCGGTAATGTGTACCCTGGTCTTAATACGTTTACACTGTGCACCTCGGGCCAGTGAGGATCGGGATGAAGTGCGTATTTAAATACGCGCCGTGTGTTTAAACCTGGCCTGCCCTGCGCTTGTCTCTCGTTTACTGTCAGACAAGGCAATGAGGAGGACAAGGAGAAGGCACGTGAGTGAGTGAGTGAGTGAATGAGTGAGTGAACGAACTAATGAATGAATGAGCAGGCCTATTACAATGGCCTGGAAACAAACCCACTTCACTGAGACTGCTGAGTCAGTGGAGTCACATGATCACTTCTGGCCAATGGCATTCTGAGCCACTGAGGCGCTGGGCCTGGCCCCTCGCACTCTCTCCAGTTCCTATATACTCTCCATGGCCTGACCCCTCCCAATCTCTCCAGTTCCTAAAAGCACTCTAAGCCTGGCCCCTCCCACCCTCTCCAGTTCCTGTGTACGCTCTATGGTCTAGCCAATCGGGGGTCACTGTATGTTGAACCAGCTATAGTTTATTGTGGAGCAGTGGTTAGCTGACAGCAAACCTGTGGTTTTCTCAGGTACTGCACCGCTTGTTTTATGTGGGTTTCTGGAGTGTTCCTTTTCCCTTTGGTCTTGAGGACACGTACGTACTTTGAGTCCAGGAGTGAGCTCCATTTTCTTGCCGTTGATGGAATTGTTATTCCAGTCCGCCCTTGCAGAGCCCCTATAACCCTCTATGGTGCCACGTCTGATCTAATGAAAAAATCATATTAGAAACTGGAGTAAATCTGAATTAGGAGAGATGTCTCACAGCGATAAATTCAGACAGGCTTAATTTAAAAATGTAATATTGAAGCATATTAAAGGTAAAAGGGTGGCTGAGCTTTGGTATCCGTGTGTGTTCAGAGATCATTCACTATGAGCTATGAGCTGTTTGTACTGCACTAATGTACAGTCTGAAGATGTTGCATTAAAGTGTGCATTAAATTCTTCCTGTGCTGGCGTAACGGGCTTGGGCCCAGTCTCATGGCATCGGCTGAGTAAGACTAGGGAGCTGGACTGGGTCTGTGAAGGGGAGAGTTGGACTGGGTCTGTGAAGGGGAGAGTTGGACTGGGTCTGTGAAGGGGAGAGTTGGACTGGGTCTGTGAAGGGGATTGACTGGTCTGTGAAGGGAGATTGACTGGTCTGGAAGGGAGATTGACTGGTGTGAGGGAGGTTGGACTGGGTCTGTGAAGGGGAGAGTTGGACTGGGTCTGTGAAGGGGAGAGTTGGACTGGGTCTGCGAAGGGGAGAGCTGGACTGGGTCTGCGAAAGGGAGAGCTGGACTGGGTCTGCGAAGGGGAGAGTTGGACTTGGTCTGTGAAGGGGAGAGTTGGACTGGGTCTGTGAAGGGAGAGTTGGACTGGGTCTGTGAAGGGGAGAGTTGGGCTGGGTCTGTGAAGGGAGAGTTGGACTGGGTCTGTGAAGGGGAGAGTTGGCTGGGTCTGTGAAGGGAGAGTTGGGCTGGGTCTGTGAAGGGGAGAGTTGGACTGGGTCTGTGAAGGGAGAGTTGGACTGGGTCTGTGAAGGGGAGAGTTGGACTGGGTCTGTGAAGGGGAGAGTTGGACTGGGTCTGTGAAGGGAGAGTTGGACTGGGTCTGGAAGGGAGAGTTGGACTGGGTCTGTGAAGGGGAGAGTTGGACTGGGTCTGTGAAGGGGAGAGTTGGACTGGGTCTGTGAAGGGGAGAGTTGGACTGAGTCTGTGAAGGGGAGAGTTGGACTGGGTCTGTGAAGGGGAGAGTTGGACTGGGTCTGTGAAGGGGAGAGTTGGACTGGGTCTGTGAAGGGGAGAGTTGGACTGGGTCTGTGAAGGGGAGAGTTGGACTGGGTCTGTGAAGGGGAGAGTTGGACTGGGTCTGTGAAGGGGAGAGTTGGACTGGGTCTGTGAAGGGGAGAGTTGGACTGGGTCTGTGAAGGGGAGAGTTGGACTGGGTCTGTGAAGGGGAGAGTTGGACTTGGTCTGTGAAGGGGAGAGTTGGACTCAATCTGTGAAGGGGAGAGTTGGACTGGGTCTATGAAGGGGAGAGTTGGACTGGGTCTGTGAAGGGGAGAGTTGGACTTGGTCTGTGAAGGGGAGAGTTGGACTGGGTCTATGAAGGAGAGAGTTGATGGGTTGTGAAGGAGAGATGGACTGGGTCTGTGAAGGGAGAGTTGGACTGGGTCTGTGAAGGGAGAGTTGACTGGGTCTGTGAAGGGAGAGTTGGACGGGTCTGTGAAGGGGAGAGTTGGACTTGGTCTGTGAAGGGAGAGTGGACTCAATCTGTGAAGGGAGGTTGGACTGGTCTATGAAGGGAGAGTTGGACTGGGTCTGTGAAGGGGAGAGTTGGACTTGGTCTGTGAAGGGGAGAGTTGGACTGGGTCTATGAAGGGGAGAGGGTTGGTTGAATCGTTCTATAGTGGCATGTGCTTCAGCTGTAGGGTTTCTTGCACAGTAGCACAGATGGAGCATCAGTGAGGGGGAAAGGAACAATTTGTGGGATGAGGGGGGGGGTGGGTTGTTAAAAAAAAAAAAAAAAAAAAAGAGTAACCCTCCTTTACCCTCCAGCTACAGCTGTAATAAGTGTTATGTGCTGCCTGCTGAGGCCTTAGCCTCAGGCTAACTTCTGTGCCAGGAGGAGGGGCGCAGGGGAAGCAGGGGTGGCCGTGTAGTAAAACGGTCAGTGCACTGGTACTGCAGCTTCGGTCGGGCACTGCCACTGTACCCCAGAGCGAGCCACTTAGCCAAAATTGCTTCAGTAAATATCCAGTTGTGTAAACGGGTTGTATGTTAAGAATGGAAAAACAGGGGGCGCAACCTTACTGAACGCAGACAGGCCTTGTGTTCAGGTCCCGGCAGGCCTTGTGTTCAGGTCCCGGCAGGCCTTGTGTTCAGGTCCCGGCAGGCCTTGTGTTCAGGTCCCGGCAGGCCTTGTGTTCAGGTACCCGGCAGGCCTTGTGTTCAGGTCCCGGCAGGCCTTGTGTTCAGGTCCCGGCAGGCCTTGTGTTCAGGTCCCGGCAGGCCTTGTGTTCAGGTCCCGGCAGGCCTTGTGTTCAGGTCCCGGCAGGCCTTGTGTTCAGGTCCCGGCAGGCCTTGTGTTCAGGTCCCGGCAGGCCTTGTGTTCAGGTACCGGGCAGGCTCCAGGAGGTTAAAGACACATGGACACAACCGGAAACCTTCTTTTTGCTTGGAGGAATTCAAACATTTTCAAAACATCAGAAGAAAGGCCCATTCTCAGTAGCAATGCTAAACCGACACCTTTCTTTTGAAGATACTGGTCCAGAGTCTGAGGATGGGTATAGTGAAGAGTAAAAGTCAAATACCATTCTCTTGGTCTGCTTGCCTTGAAACGACATAGCTCAGGAGGTAAGACCAATTGTCTGGCAGTCGGAGGGTTGCCGGTTCAAACCCCGCCCTGGGCGTGTCGAAGTGTCGTTGAGCAAGACACCTAACCCCTCACTGCTCTGGCGAATGAGAGGCATCAATTGTAAAGCGCTTTGGATAAAAGCGCTATATAAATGCAGTCCATTTACCATTACCATATGAAACAAATCAAATCTAGATGTAAAAAGGGGTTGGGGTCGGTTACTTACGTACAGCAGTGTTTACTTCTGATCATCAGAAATGTCATGGTAACAGTATAATCGGGACGGGTTTGAGCAGAAGGAAACGTGATGTTTTTGTTTGCCCCGACTCTTCAGTCTTAGCGAGCTGACTTGCTTTGTAGCTGCCCCAGGAGTCTCCGTGTTTATCGTGTTGATTGTGTGAATGCCTCCCAATGAATTTTTCACACATGGATTAATGCATTATCGAAGGCAGAAAAATATTTAATGAACAGAGGTGGCTAATCTCCATGGTATGCAGCTCAAATTTTCTCTGGGTTTTTATCACAGAAGGCTTGTGGATAAAATTCTTCTTTTTTTCCTGCTTGAAAAACAGGCATTTTCATTGTTTCTCTATTTTTCTGAGTAGTGTGCGCCTCGCAGAGCGTTCCGTATAAATCCTAGTACTTTTAAACTGGACTCTGGAGTCCAGACAGACCGGTCTGGTCCACTTCCAGACAGACTGTAATTTGGGCTGACATTGTCTAAGGTAAGGAGGTGCACAGGTAGGAACAGTGCACAGGTAAGAACAGGGCACAGGTAGGAACAGTGCACATGTGAGAACATGGCACAGGTAAGAACAGTGCGCAGGTAAGAACAGTGCACAGGTAAGAACATGGGACAGGTAAGAACAGTGCACAGGTAAAGGTAAGAACAGTGCACAGGTAAGAACAGTGCTCAGGTAAGAACACTGCACATGTAAGAACAGTGCGCAGGTAAGAACAGTGCGCAGGTAAGAACAGTGCACAGGTAAGAACAGTGCGCAGGTAAGAACACTGCACATGTAAGAACAGTGCACAGGTAGGAACAGTGCGCAGGTAAGAACAGTCATCTCCATTTCTGGTCATGGAGATCTCCCACCCACTTAATTTTTTTCTCCATCCTAAATCCCTAGTTTATGCAGGGGACAGTTATATGAGAAGTTTTTCCAGTGGTCTAATCCACAAGCAACTTGATTCTAGCGTATATAGAGCTAATTAGTTCATTGAGTCCAGGTAATTGGTTGGAACAAAAACCTGCATACTAACTTGCACACACGCAGATTAAATCTGCAGTGTACTCTAGGTCTTGTGATTAAATGCTTGTCTTGGAGATTGACATTTGGCTGGTGGTTAGGCCAGACATTCCCAAATTAGGACCTCTATGCTGGTTTGTGTTTCTATAGCTGAAATGGCTTTTTTCCAGCAACTGCCAAGCTGTTAATTTAACTAGGCTAGCCTGTAATGTGGACATGGACTTGCATACAGCTGATTGGCTGACTGATTTATTGACGAGTGTTGTAAGTGTTGAAAGTCTGGACACAAAGACAGGGTTTAGAAAAGCAATGGGCAATGAGAGGGTGTAGCATGAAAGGATGGGAAATGTAGTCCTCAGATATCTGGGGGTTTGGGATTGGAGTGAGATGTGTAGTGAAATTAAAAGTGACAGCAGGAGGGTGCGGTGGATGGGCGGGAGAGGGAGGGAGGGGCTTAATGCTTTTGGCATAATTGTGTCCCACAGCTGCATCTGATTTGTACAGGCAACTCCTGAAAGGCCTGGTCAGTGATGGAAGACAAGGAGAACTGACCCGTTAGTCAATAAATGGGGGAGGGGGGGTAGAGGGGGATGAAGTTGGCCCTTCCGGGTGACATGGCTTCTCTTCCTGGGGACATGTGACCAGCCTCCTTTTCCACACTTCTCCTCAGGGAAAAAAAAATAATGAAGAAAAAAGCAAATGAGAGTGAGAGAAGAGGAAAGAGAACAAGAGAATGCAGACTCACTCTGTGCTTCCTCATTTTTCCCTCTCCTCTCTTCTTTCCTCTCTTCCCCCCCCCCCCCCCGTCTCAGGGTTGAGGAAACAAACAGCGTTCATTGTAGCATGACTTTGAATCCGCCGAGCGCTGCATTAATTGAGCTCTCTCTCTCAGATTTAATGGAAAAGCCCGCTCCTCTTAGCACTGTAACGAGTAACGAGCGGACATTTTCTCAGGATATTACAGGATCTTTCCTTTTTTTTTTTAATGGCGATGGGAGTTTTATGCTCCTTGGCTAAATGTAATCATTGTCTTTGACTCTAAAAAAAAAAAAAAAAAAAAGAAACTATAAAACAGCCTCGTGTGAGAGCAAGGTACGTTAGCAAAAGTACTTCATCAATTTAAATGCCACTTGTAATGAACTGTACATGGTGCTAGCATTGCTAACTCATAAGGTGGCTGTGAGCCTGTTGAAACTATATTGAGTTCATTGTACTTATTGCAGTATGATAGGGATGTAAAAAAATGGCTGGGTTTGGTATATTGCTCGTTAATTGTTTTTATAAACTGCACAAAACATATTTGGTACAATACTCACCAGGTCAACCGAAAACACGGGCGTATAGATGTGTGGTCTCAGAACCGAAGTTAAATTGTTTATAAAGGTAAAAAAAATAAAGCGCATTTGTATTTTAATGCAGTGAAGCTAGAAGCCTGCTGAGTCAAATGTGAGTTAGTGTCTGCGTAAGATAACGGAGTCTCAGTTATCATTAGAGAAGACGGTTCGGTGTACGAGCGAGCGATTTCAAAAGCAAAACCTCAAAGGCAGCCCGCTGCTTTCGTAGTTCTGAATATTTCCTTCATTATAAGGATGTGCCAAGGTCCACGTGTGGGTTTTATCCACGGCAACGGCTGAAGGAACATCCACCCCCTTCAAGATTTTGTCTTATTTTACATAACATTACATTACAGGCATTTAGCAGATGGTCTTATCCGGAGCGACTTTCACAAAATTTTACACAGCATTTAAATGGACTGTGTTTATAAATGAACTGCATTTATATAGCGCTTTTATCCAAAGCGCTTTGCGATTAATGCCTCACACACTCACACACCAACCGTGAAAGGCTGCCCTGCAAGGTACTAATCAGCTCGTTGGGAGCAATTAGGGGTTAGGTGTCTTGCTCAGGGACACTTCGACACACCCAGGGCGGGGGATCAAACCGGCAACCCTCCGACTGCCAGACAACCACTCTTAGCTCCTGAGCTATGTGGCCCCTATTTACATTGTATCCATTTACACAGCTGGGTATATACTGAAGCCATGCAGGTTAAGCACAACAGCAGCGTCCTACTCGAGAATCGAACCTGTGACCTTTAGGTAACAAGATCGGTTCCTTACCCATTATACTACACTGCCGCCCTTGTAATTACAATGTTTGTGTCCCCTTAAAACAAATACCCTCAGCCAAATGCGGTTTGAATCGCCTGGATACCGGATTTTTATGCTGATTGCGATAGTTGTCTTATTATGTGCGATTCACTGGTTTGTTTTTGGACCCGTGCACAGCGAGAGCTGAACAACTCTCAGGGGATATTTTTTCCCACAGTTCTCTGCTGCTCAGTTCCACGGACTCGGCAGATTACACGTATCAACGTTCATTCCTAATGAGCGCCTTTGAAAGACATTCATGTTTGGGTGCGGCTGTGCATTAAAACCAGAAGGCATAAAATTACCTGCGCATACTGTAGACCGTTTATTGATATTTTTATTGACTGCGATTTAAACGGAGTGAGCATAGAGTATTGGAAGACAAACACAACCATACAAACAGCAGATATTAAAACTAAAGTGTATTCGGTCCTGTGATTCATAACTACATGAACCAATTACTTTCTAAATATTCTGAATTGTCAGATAAAGCAGCACAGAATGGGAATGGAAGGTTCATGGTGTTAAATCCAGTTTTAAATACAAATTGTGAAGTGCGTTAAATCCAATAGACATCCCCATTACGAGCTGTTGAAAAGCTGTAATAACCCTAAACCTAGCAACACATCAAAGACTATTAGTGCAATTTTCTACTTTCCATTTTACTTGCAGAAAAAAATCAACCAAATTACTTTCAGAGTAAATGAGGGCAATTGAAAGATTTTTGTCTGACCTTTTAACATAAAAAACTTGATAAAAACCTATTAGGTGGACTCTGAATATATTGTTGTATTAGAGCTTATTTACTGATTAATTTATCTTATTTAATGAAGCGTTTGATAGTGTACAGCACTTAGTGTCTAGGAGAACCTCTATGAAATTCAAAATGCTATTATACAAAATGTTGACCAAATGTGGTCTTGTTTTCATACATGTATATTACGGAAGTACAAGCTTAATTAAATATGTTCATATCAAAGGATCATATCACCACATGCTCACCACACAGTTTTTTTCCCCCATTAAGTTTTTATGCACTTTGATTTTATACCGTATAATACAAAATCTTTGGCCAAGGAAAGCTTGGGAGACTTTTTCAGTGCTTGCTTGTTCTCCTCTGTCACCAGTAGGTGGAGCCTTCTCTTTTCATCTGTCTGTCTGTCTTTCTGTCTAACTGTCTGCTTGCCTGTCTGTGTGTCTGCCTGCTTATCTGTCTGTTTGTCTGTCTGTCTGCCTGCCTATTTGTCTGTTTGTCTGTCTGTGCCCTTTCTGTCTGTCTGTCTGTCTGTCTGCCCGCCTGCCTGCCTGCCTTTCTGTCTGTCTGTTTGCTTGCCTGTCTGTTTACCTGCCTGCCGCCTGCCTGCTTGTCTGTCTGCCTGCCTGCCTGCCTTTCTGTCTGTCTGTCTGTCTGTTTGTCTGTCTGCCTGCTGCCTGCCTGCCTGCCTGTGAACAGAATGTGCAGGAAAAGTCTGTGGGGAGATTTGGGCTATGTGGGTGAAACGTGATAAAAGCGACTCTCTACAGTATGAGGAAAAAAGTGATGGTCGCTACCGTGTGCCGCTGGTTTAAATATGGATTGCCCCAGCGTGGAGAACTGCTGCAATGAGATACCTGAGGCCAGGATGCTGACTCTGCGTTATTTGAATGGGCAAAGGTAACAGTGAAAATGATGCAAAGTGTGCACATTCTGTGTATTGACTTTGCTGCTTGTGTATGCTAGGGGGCTGCGTGTGACCGTGCACTCTCAGCTCCCTGCCACAGACACGGAGTGCATGTGCAGTAATGTGCTTCTCCGGGTCTGAATAGGTACTCTGTCTGTGTGGAGGCTTTGTTGTCAAGGTAGCGTGTAATTACGACAGACCTTTTATGGAGTGGGGGGTTGGTGGGGGGATGATGGAACCTCCTTGCCCCCGCCTTTTGTCTTAATCAAATATTGCTTAATTAGTAATACACAGGCAAGTATTTTAACATTACTTTAACCCCCCCTTTCAGAATCGCCCACTCATGACTTGGTTGTGTGGGGGGAAAAAAAAATACTCCTGCCCCCCCCCCCCCCCCTTTGCTATGACTAACTCAATGCTAAACCGGCCTCGCCATCATTTCTCGCTAATAACGTTTTATATGCACGGACTACATTATATTTCAAGTGGCCGCACACTTGCGGGGAACAGGCACTCGAGGCGTTGCTCAACTCGTGAGGCGTTCGGCGCTGAGTTCCTGGGCCATTGTGCGGCTCCGGGAGACGGGCCTGGCGCTGAAAGCCGGGCTCTCGCGGGGTGAGAGGTAGCGCTATTGAGATTCGCGGAATTGCGGCGCGTGGGAGTAATTTCTTCTCCCTTTCAAGTTCCCCCCCGACGCACCTGTGTGAAAAGGCGGGTTCAGGAGTGCACGCGCGCCTTTCTTCTTCCTCAAAAAGGCCGGGCGCTGGGCTATTTTTAGCCCTTCGCCGAGCACCGACCGGGAAGGAGTCGGCGATATGAAAACTTTGCGCTGAAATGAACCTGTTAGGGTTCACCGGCGCCGTCATTGACCTGGTGTGTGGCGCTGAAAAGCTCGCAGATAAGCTGAGGTTTCAAAAAAAATATATATTATATTGTTCTGTAGAAATTTTGTAATGGTTGTTTGTTGCAATGGAATTTTGTGTTGATAGCCAAGCAAAGGTTCTGATGTAATATTTGAATGTAAACTGCGTTTGTTATTTCAGGTCTGTTTATTTCCTGTAGTAAATGAATTTAAAATGAATTAAAATGGAGGGGAGCAGCCATTGGAGGAAACCCCATGCCCCAGGGGGAGAGTGCCTGTGCATCGTAACACACAGTTTGGGACCGGACCATGCTTTTGAAAAAAGTTAATCAAACACCTATATCACCCATGTGTAAAAGTGATTGCCCCCTTAGTTACTCAACCGATTAACCAAATTTTATTGATAACTACGTTCAGCTGATTGAATACAACCAGGCTTGATTGATTGCAGCCAGCACTGTTGAATCTAAACCTCACTCATACTGAACATTACCATCAGAGTGAAGTAGTCACCACAAAGTTGAGATGAGAACAAAGTTATATATCAGTCTTGAAAGGGTTACAACGCCATTTCTAAGGCTCTGGGACTCCACCGAACCACAGTGAGAGCCAATATCTCAAAATGGAGAGCATTTGGAACAGTGGTGAATCTTCCCAAGAGTGGCCAGCCTGCCAAAATGTCTTCAAAGGTACAGTGACGATTCATCCAGGAAGTCACAGAAGATCCCAGAAGAACATCCAAAGAACTGCAGACCTCTCTAGCCTCGGCTAAGGTCAGTGATCATAACTCCACAATAAGAAATAGACTGGGCAAAAATGGGATTCATTGGACAGTAGCAAGACAGAAACCATTGAACCAAGAGAAACATCATTGCTCATCTTACATTTGCAAAAAAGCAACCCGATGATCCTTTTGGAATAATGTTCTATGGACAGATGAGTCAAAAGTGGAACTTTTTTGATGACACAGGTCCTATTACGTCTGGCATAACACAAATACAGTATGAACATCATACCAACAGTCAAACTAAAATCCCTCCACAGTGATGTGAAAAACTGATATCAAAGTCTTTGGTTGCTGTTATCGCTGCTAAAGCTGGTGCAACTAGTTATTAAGGTTAAGGGGGCAATTACTTTTTCATATGGTGTTTGATAACTTCTTTCAGTAAATAAATGATACAATAATAATAAAGAAAAGTGTTTTGTGTTTACTCGGGTCAAACATTACATTTTGCTTGGAATAAATAAACATAATTCAAAAGACACAGTTTGTTGTTTTGGGTAGACTGTCTCACCAGTGAAACTGAAATCTTTCAATGTTGAGCAGTTCTTTTTTATATGTATAAAAGAATTGCAGGATTTGTTTTGAACATAATTGTCTCTGATAAATTATCATCTGAAAGAGGTTTTTATATATTTGAATATTTAACATGGAGAAGTGTTATGGAACCTCTGTGGAAAATTAAACAATTATAGGAGACCAAAAGTGTACTTTTGTAGCCTTATATAGCCAATAGCATTTCAGTTAATGTCTATATAAGTAGTTTTTCAAAATGGGAATGCTTAAAGGAAACTCGGTCATTTGGCCACAAACTCCTATCGATTAATTCAGTCAATAGGTTGTAATATCGATGACGTAATTGTTATCTTGGCTCATCACCACGCCCCTCCGGAGGAAAAAAAACATCGAGCACCGTGTTTCCAGTGTATGTGGGCGTGGTGTTGTATTATGACGTCAATTGAATTGGTAAGGCGACGAGCCCCCTGCTCCGCCTCCCGTGGGCCAAGGGAGGGGGACGGAGCTGGGCTGAGCTGATCCCACGTGTGACGATAGCATTCCCGGCTCAGTAATATTCTCTAAGCGGGGACTCGTTTAGCTTTTGCTGTGTCTGTGTGTGTTTGTTAGTTACTCGCTATAGTTGGGTTAGCTATGGAGGGAGACGGGAGCCAAGCCACATCTGGAAGCCCAAATGATTCACAACACGACCCGGGGTAAGAAAGAATTATACCGGCACTTTTATTTAAATTATTTAGAATGTATAAATTAAAACACTCAGTTGCTATATTCATGCACAACCACCCTATGTTGCCTTATAGAGTGAGCTTCACCTTTGGTTATATTTTCAAACGGGGCCTCCCCCTTTGCATTTTAGCTGGTTTGTTGGGCTTGCCTTAAAATAGTGCTTTCGCTGTCTCTCTCTCTTTGCCTTCGTTTTTGCTCTCTTTTTGTACCTAGCTAAATAGTTAGCTAGCTAGCTACACGTCAAAATGGCCGATCTGACATCTGGACTCACTTCTGTTATGTTTTCTCCTTACAGTAAAATGTTTATCGGTGGCCTCAGTTGGCAAACCTCACCAGGTGAGAAAACGATTCATTCCAAATTTGGTGGCTTTCGTTGTTGTTGAGTTCTGTTTTTCGGCCACCCGAGTCTGCCCCTGCTAGTTACGATGCGCGGTTGACTGTGTGCTGTACAGTGGGATATGTTCTGTGTACCTCCCGTGCGCGCGCAAGGTTATTTTCATTTCCAATCATTTGAAGTCCTCTATTCGACCCCTGTGTTTATCTGCGGCCGTATTTAAATCGTGTCAAGAACACTTATTTGGTTAAATGCACGACTGTTGACTGTGTTTTACCCTCTTGTTTTGTTTTCAGACAGCCTTAGAGACTATTTTAGCAAATTCGGGGAAATCAGAGAATGTATGGTGATGAGGGATCCCACGACGAAACGCTCCAGGTAAAATAAATGTTTTTGGAGCTTTCCTTTGACTTTTCTTGAACAACAATGCAAGAAGTATGTGTGTTGTGTTCACTGTAGAGTAGCTAATGTAATAGTCTATGTTTTGTCCCGCGTTGTGGTTTTTAAAAGCTGTTGGGTAAAATCAGCGCTCCGCAACGGTAGTGCAATATGACATTGAGTTGGGACTTTCCTGTAGAATCCTCGCGGCTAAGCCAAGAAAGTGTTTATTTGTAAGATGAGATGTTTCTTAACAATCGATGTTTTCGTCCTCGACTTTGGCTATATTGTATCTGCTCTAAAAAGTAAACAGTTCATGACTGTATTGCTGTAAGTGCACGGGCACAATATAGCCGTTCTTGAAATGCTATATAGTCAGCCAAACTAACATCGGCGATTTTTTAAATGTTTCGCATGGGTGATTTAAAAAAATAAAAAATAAAAATAATTTTAATGACTTGGATTTACTCCATAGAGCTTCATTATTTAGTTCGCGTATGCTGTCATTATTCACACTAATGTTCTTTTCTGAATGTTCTCTTTTCCATTTTATTTCAGAGGGTTCGGATTCGTTACGTTTGCGGATGCTGCCAGCGTAGATAAAGTCCTAGCCCAGCCGCACCACGAATTGGACTCGAAGACGGTACGTTTGTTTTTGCTGGTAGATATTTCGGAGTGACATTTGTGATATAACATGTTTTCCAAAGCTTCACTATAGCATGCAATATCCATTCTGTGTCACACTGCGGCATGGATAGCCTATATAATGGCCACAGTAACTCAGACGACGCAAAAAAAGTAGGCTAACGTTATATTACTGTTTTCACGTCTTTTTTTAAAAAAAACCTCGCCTCATTTGTCATATTTAATACGATGTTTTGGATATAAATGACCCGGCTAGAAATAATACATTGCATATAACCGTGTTAATGATACTCGAAAACAGATTGCAGTGTGCTGAATTAGGCTAATTGCTTTTTAAAACGCAAACGCTCCCCATTTACGTCATTCGACGAGGACTTGATTTCAGTTTAACCCCAATTTGAATACAGCGTCGCCTGCCAGATTTCTTTGCGCTCATCGTGCCATTTATCTAAAATTAGGTACAGTTTGGTGAAAGGCTGACGCTCGTTGACCCCGTCATTAGGTGATACCGGCTTGCACGCGCCACTCTACGCACTCCTCGCGCTCAGTGCTGGGAGTGCCTCTGCGCGAGACCCCTGTAAATGAATAATAAGCTAACATAACGGGCCGACCTGCTCTCCGAATATAAGGAGGACGATGTTCCTGTTTCCAGTTATTAGCTCGAACTTTACCTTACTTTTCTCATATATTCGTTATTGCGGAAAAATAGGACATATCGCGTAAACGGAAAATGGATTACGCACTGATGTCGCGCAACCTTGCTTAATTGAACAACTTATTCACCGTGACAAATTAAATGGAAATAACTACCGAAAAATAAACGAACGAAGATTATAATTATGTTCTTCGTAAAACTTGGTTATTTCTGTTGATTTCCAGGCCTCTAAGGCATCGATCATATTTGTCATCTCTTTTCGCCTGTGGCTATTTGCACAAATTGGATGAATTACATTCATTGTTTGCATAGAATGAATTAATATTTTGAAACTGCTGGTTGTCTATGGAAACATTTATACAGAAAAGTGACAAGGACTAAAACGTATAGCCTATCTATATATTGACCTGTTCATTAAAAACCTCAGTAAAATAAATATTTTTTCCTTTTCCAAATTTAATTTGGGTTAAGATATAATTAGATAGGTAACATAGGTGTGAATTGTTTGATTTAAATCGGATTAAAGTTATTTTTCTAAATTCTGATATATAAACCTAGGAGAATGTTTAGAAAAGCTTTTAAGATGGGCATATTAATTTAATCTGTTTGATATCTTGACTGACCTTTTCCTATACTGTAATTGTGTGTGTGTCTGTTGCTCTCATAATGTCATCAGAAAGGAAAAATAAAACTTCAGTTTCCTGTAAAATATGCTGCTTGGAGACAGAATGACGATGAGTATGCTTTAAATGCAGTGGATTGGCCATCTTCAGATACTGTCAATTTAAAATTGTTACACGTAAATGTAATTGTTGTACATTATGTGCAAGATTGTTACACATAAACATAGAATTTTTGATGCCACTTGATTTTAAGGTGATTTTATGGTTTGTGCGTGTGTGTGTGTGTGTGTGTAGGTAGAATAGAACAGGGCCCGGAACTGTGAGTGTGTGTGTGCATGTCCGTACATGTCCGTGTGTGTGTGCGTGCGTGGGTGTGCATGCGTGTCTGTGCGTGTGTGTGTGTGTATGAGTGTGTATGTGTGTGTGTGTCTGTCCGTGTGTGTGAGAGCGTGTGCGTGTGTATGCGTGTGTGTTTGAGTGTGTATGTGTGTGTGTGTGTATAGAATGGAACAGCACCTGGCTGAAATCAGCCTGAATTTTCCTTTTTTGCTTTTGCCCTGGCATCCTGGCAGGTGGTAAAATCCATTCTCGTTTGATTCATTCATTTGTTTATTTATTTAATTTTGCCAGCCCTTTTTTTTTATTGAAACAATACCTGCCTGAAACAAAGAAAAGGAGAACTGTTGTGTTTGTGTTGCCCTTGACGGTGATATTTTCAGGTGGGAAGATGTTTTTCAAAGTAGATGTAGAGAGACAAACATATTGCACTTCAAAGCCAGCCTCACGCTCTTTGCAGAGTAAGCGGCTGCAATCGCAGCTGTTCCCCCGTCTGAATCCAGCCCGGTGTGGCGCGGGGGCGGGGCTGGCGGGAGGGTGATTATCACGTCACTCTCCAACCCCCCCCCCCCCCCCCCCTTTTAACCGCGCGGAGAAGCAGCCCTCCTGTCCCAGCGGCGTTCAGGTGTCTGGCGGGCGCGGTGCCGGGCGCTGTGACGGGCGCGGTGGCGGGCGCTGTGGCGGGTGGGTGGAGGTGGCCAGGAGGCCACGCTCGCCCGCCGCTGGCCCCGCCCCCTGTCCTCATTCACATCTGGACACCACTGCAGATTCACTCTCCTGTATCTGCGGTCCCAAAGAATATTTATTTTGGATGTGGATTAAATTATGTATTACCAAACAAAATATTCACATGAATTGCTGGCTGAAGTAAAATGGGCCAATTTTTAACCCAGAGACTGTCAACCGAATCTGAATATTTTCTTCTTTTCTGCATAACTTGTACTGTCTGTTCGTAATTTGGCTCTTTTTCTAATTAAATAAATGTTTTAAACAAACTGGGTCAGTATTTATTCAGTTCCATCACTTAAACTGGCAGAAAACTGCAGGCTTTGTGAGTGGAACTAGTCCTCGCTTCGTAGAATGCACTTTATGTAACCTGTGGATGGGTATCCTGAATAACTGAGTGAGTGTGGGGAAGGACGGTCAGAGTGTGGGGAAAGACGATCAGAGTGTGGGGAAGGATGATAAGAGTGTGGTGAAGGACGGTAAGAGTGTGGCGAAGGACGGTAAGAGTGTGGGGAAAGACGATCAGAGTGTGGGAAGACGTCAGAGTGTGGGAAGGACGGTAAGAGAGTGGGGAAGGACGGTAAGAGTGTGGGAAGGACGGTAAGATGGGCGAGGACGGTAAGAGTGTGGGAAGGAAGGACGGTAAAGTGGGGAGGACGGTAAGCATGTGGGAGAGACGTAGATGGAAGGATGGTAAGAGTGTGGGGAAGGACGGTAAGCATGTGGGGAGGGACGGTGAGAGTGTGGGGAAGGACGGTAAGAGTGGATAGTAATCATGTCAGTACTTCCTGCTGGTCTGCCACAGTCTGTTTTGCTTTCTGCAGTGTAAAAGAGAAGGTTATTGGTTGGTAAAAACCAGTTATTGTTAAAGAGCGATGCTGAAATTGACCTGTCCCAGTCATGCCACGGACTGTAATGAGATCTCAGTGTACGCGGGAGGCTGGAGTGGTTGGGGACCCCCCTACCCTTTTACCACCCAAAAACTGACTTCCAGCATCTGGAGCCTCTCTACCCTCTCTGACACCCCCACCCTCCCTGGAGTTGTATTCTCATAATTTACTGACCTTTTATTTAATTTTTTTTGTCCTGTTTTTTTAGGAGCATGTGAAGCTCAACCCCCCCGCCCCCCAAGTGTCCTGAGTACATCTGGGCGGCACAAGGTTGCCAATTTATTTAAAATTAAATTAAAAAAAAAAAAATAATAATTAAAATGTTTTTGAAGACCAGGGTTCAGATACAGTCAAAGCCACTGTGTTTTTAAATCACTTCTCAAGTGATCACTAGCTTTTTGCTAGGATTGTAAAATCAATAACTTAAATGTTTACTGGTTGCAGTTCAAAGGCAAAGGCCTCCCTCTCTGCATTTCTGATTAATGAATATGCTTTTTTTAGTAAGGGGGGCCTTGTTCTGTGGTGAAGAGGATGCTTTGTGTGCTAATGGAAGGATGCAGTCAAAAGAGGCTAAGAGATGTGTGTATTGTGGCTAACTTGTACCTGCCGGGCTGGTGTGCATCTTGTTTAAGCCCCCCCCCCCCGGAGAGGGTAATTGAGGGTGGCAGGGTTGCGCATGTGACCAGAAGTTTGGGAGCCCTGCAGTCCATGTGACTGAGCGAAGCGCGTAGCCGGAACCTGACCTGTGTGATGACTCATGCAGTCGACCTTGGTACGGGTGACTGGCGAGCGCAGTAATGAGAGCTGTGTTAATCTGCGCAGGTGCTTTTATTCACGTACTCAGAAGGAGGAGCAGTTTTAGTAAAATACTTCATATTGAAATACAGTCCCATTTAAAATAGCAATTGGTGAAGAGATTCTTTTTTATTGCTGCCAGGGAAATAAATTAAAAATTATTATTTTGTTTTATTATTCTCATTATTATTCTCATTATTATTATTATTGTTGCCATTATAGTAACTCCTGTTACATTTGTAGTAGAAGTTGGTTGCTTTTACCTGTGTACGGTTTCCAAACAGTTTGAAAATAATATGTCCCACAGATGCATTGCACATATTTCTCTACGGTTGTGGAACCTGTTTTGGTTGCACTGCGGTTGCCGGGCCTACCGGTGGAGCCAGTGGAGTCCCGGTGGTGGGCTGGGGGACCCACGCTAATGGCTGAGTTTTAACCAATGGCTGTTGAGTACTGGGGAGGGAAAACAGCTCTGAAGAGATGGGACATTTTTTTATTGCTTTGTTTTCTGTGCTGAAGAAAATGACTTGTGTGACAGGGGGATAAACATGTTCGGGGGGAGGGGAGGGGGTGTTGGGGGGGGGTCAGGGGTCATCATTGACTGGTGTGATTGATTAATTGGATTGAGTGAAAATCAGCTGAAGCGCTAGCTCTGGTCGAAATGCCGCTACGCACCGACAGCCCGAAATGTGTGGGAGTCCTCGAGAGCAGCCCTGCTGTAGAGTAAATGCTATCCTGGCAAAAAACGGGCGAAACTCGCTGTTCTTTCCCTTTGCTCTTTTCTTTTCCTGTCTCAGACAGCATTTGCCAGAGCATTCACATGAGCTGGAGCAGAAGCCTTTCAGAAAGTCTGAATGTTTTCAAAGGTTTTGCTTTTGCAGACCTTTGCAGTTTCTTCTTCACATTTATTAACTTCTTTTATCCATTCAAGCCAGCATAATTTTTCATTTGAAATTTCCTCTTATTATTATTATTAGTAGTAGTAGTATTAGGAGTACAGTGGTAGTAGAAGTATTGTTATTGTTATTAATATTATTCTTATTAGTAGTAATAGTAGTAGAATTATTAGTAGCAGTAGTAGTAGAAGTATTATTATTAGTAGTAGAATTATTAGAAGTGTAGTACTGGTGGTAGTAATAGTACAGTAGTAGTAGCAGTAGTATTGCTGCAATAGTAGTACAGTAGTAGTAATAATAGTAGTAGTAGTGTAGTAGTATTGATAGCAGTAGTAATAGTACAGGTATTATTGTTATTATTATTAGTAGTAGAATTAGTAGTACTAGTAGTAATAGTGGTAGTACAGTAATAGTAGTAGTAGTAATAATAATAGTAGTAGTAGTAAACGAGTAGCAGTACAGTTCACCAGGCTGCATTCTGTATTCAGGCCTAATACACTCTGCTAATGGTCTCTTTTCCCTGCCCCAGGACAGGATGTTAATGCGGGAACAGAAATGGCCTCCGTCCCCTGAAAGAGAGAGGTCTATTCATAGCGCTCGGCCTGATGGAGCGCGTTGGCGAATATGCCTTTGAAAGGCCCGTCCTTGCTTTGTGCGACGTCCTGCTCTGACGGGGTCGTTGTGGAAGAGACTGATGTACTTCAGGAAATACAGCTCATGTGATGCTCTTCTGGAACTGATTTCAAAATGACAACAACAAAAGAAACGTGTGTCTATTCAGGCATTACAGTAAATATGAATAACCTTCTTATTTTTAGTTGTTTTATTTTGCTCATTTGGAAAAAATGTAATTTAAATTGGTTTAATTTTTCATTTCATTTTGGATCGATCCCCTTGAAAAGAGTGAACAAAATGGTTGGAAATGACAAGCTGGAAAAGCTTGTCAAAAAAATCTGGAAAAAAGTAACCAAATAAAATTGCTTGTTGCATCACCCAACACCTTTTCAAAAGAGAGATATTAAAATACATTTATGAACACACACACACACACACACACACACACACACACACGTGTATGTGAAGCAGGGTAGACCTGCCATAAAATGAACAATCGACGTGCTTGTCAAAATTGCATCAGTTTTGTAATCTCTGGGTTAAACGTTGGAGGGGATCCCTGTAACCACAGCCGAGCTAATCTCCTCTTCGCCGTAAACACCGCGAATCCGTGTATCAACAGCGCCGGGCAAACAGACGCGGGGCCGCGCCGCCGCCTTCACGCCGCGGCGGGACGTAATGCGATTTACCGCCGGTCAAAACGCGCTCTTTACCGTTTTTGTCGCATTAAAAGTCCTTTTGAATGCACCTCGAGGGAAAAAAAAATAAATAAAAAGTGCTCAAGTCCAGGACTTTTCCTGCGAAGGCTGAATTTGTATTCAGTTTAAAGGGACCCTTAAAAATAAGCGTTTGCTGGGATTTGATTCCGTTTTTTAAAAAAAGATTCTCCTCCAGAAGTTGTCGACCTTGTAACCTTTCTTCTATCGAGGTTAAATCCGCTAGCAGAGTTAGCCTGGGGGGGCTGTGATGATGTGTAATGTTAAGTGAGGGCGGTTAGCGAACGCCTGTAGCCTCGATCCCGGCGCCGAGGTGCCGTGGAGTCATGTGCTCCATGTCCCTGTGGGACCCTGCTGTTTAATGTGAGAGAGAGAGAGAGAGGGCAGGCGGGGAGGTTACCGACGTCAGCATCAATTCAGTATTAAATTAAGAAACTAAAGACAAGTTGGGCTGAATAAGGAGAAGCAGTGCGGGGTTTGAGGGAGGGAAAGTGACTCTTGCTCACTTTTATGTCTTAAACCCCTGTTTTCATGTTCTAAATGCATTGCTGTTTATTTGGCAGGTGTTGTTTTTCTGTGCCAGAGTAGGTGGACTTCCACGAGGTAATTGGTTAATTTGGGATAATTGTTTAAACGATCCATTACGTTGTGTGTAATCAGTAGTTGCCGCTGAATTTCCTGTTTTGGTCAAATTTCCTTTTTTATTTTTTTAAAGAATGTGAAAAGCAGTCGTTCAGTGAGCTTGTCTTGGTCATCTCAGGTTTGTATGATAATGCAGTGAGATATTTCATTAATGAAATTACTGAACTTTTGTCTGGTCAACAGAAAGAGCCGTGTTTCAGTGTAGGTAACGGAGTTCTTTTAGTCTGTTCTGAAGGACAGGATTCTTTGACCTTTGGTGTTTTTTCTCTTACTTTAAAATGTTTTTATTTATTTATTTTTTCATCTTTTATTTTTTACAATTTTTAAGCAAATATAATCCATCAGTTTTATTTTAGAGGATATGGCTCAAAATCAAATAAATAAAGTTGTTTAGTGGAAATGGCTGATAGGCCTTTCTTGGTTTTTATATAAGGACCATTTCTGTCACCAGCGTAGACCTCGAACCCGTGTTCTCCTTTTCATTTTCTGGGTAATCTACTGTTTCCTGCAGTACTTCATATGACATCTTTAAGAATACGCAACTCCAGACAGCTCGAATCATCCCCTGCCAAGTCCCTCTCTCCTTTCTGTGCCTGTTGAAAAGAATAAGAGACTAAAAAAGGAAATGTTGTGGAATTTTTTGTTCTTTTTTAAACACTCTCTCACACTGTCCTGTCTTCCACCCTGTTCCCCCCCCCTCTCTTTTTCTCTCTGTGCCCCACCGCAGATCGACCCTAAAGTTGCCTTCCCCCGACGTGCTCAGCCCAAGGTAAGAGGAAGCGGGATTCACGTGAGCGTGTGTGTGGCGTTTAGCGCGTGCTGTGCGTTAGCGATGCTTTCAGACGCGGGGATGGAAAGTCCTCTGGGGCGCAGTCGTCTTCGCGTTTTCGCTTTTTCATCTTCCCACACTCCCGCCTCCGTGTCTGCCACCTGTGCTTTGGCTACGATGGTGGCAGGCAGAGGAAGTGTGTGATGGGTGTTCTGATGGTGGCAGGTAGAGGAAGTGTGTGATGGGTGTTCTGATGGTGGCAGGTAGAGGAAGTGTGTGATGGGTGTGTTCTGATGGTGGCAGGTAGAGGAAGTGTGTGATGGGCGTTCTGATGGTGGCAGGTAGAGGAAGTGTGTGATGGGTGTTCTGATGGGGGCAGGTAGAGGAAGTGTGTGATGGGTGTTCTGATGGTGGCAGGTACAGGAAGTGTGTGATGGGTGTGTTCTGATGGTGGCAGGCAGAGGAAGTGTGTGATGGGTGTTCTGATGGTGGCAGGTAGAGGAAGTGTGTGATGGGTGTTCTGATGGTGGCAGGTGAGGAAGTGTGTGATGGGTGTTCTGATGGTTCAGGTAGAGGAACGTGTGTGATGGGTGTGTTCTGATGATGGCAGGTAGAGGAAGTGTGTGACGGGTGTTGTTCTGATGGTGGCAGGTAGAGGAAGTGTGTGATGGGTGTTCTGATGGTGGCAGGTAGAGGAAGTGTGTGATGGGTGTTCTGATGGTTACAGGTAGAGGAAGTGTGTGATGGGTGTGTTCTGATGGGGGCAGGTAGAGGAAGTGTGTGATGGGTGTTCTGATGGTTACAGGTAGAGGAAGTGTGTGATGGGTGTGTTCTGATGGTGGCAGGTGGAGGAAGTGTGTGATGGGTGTTCTGATGGTGGCAGGTAGAGGAAGTGTGTGATGGGTGTTCTGATGGTTGCAGGTAGAGGAAGTGTGTGATGGGTGTTCTGATGGTGGCAGGTAGAGGAAGTGTGTGATGGGTGTTCTGATGGTGGCAGGTAGAGGAAGTGTGTGATGGGTGTTCTGATGGTGGCAGGTAGAGGAAGTGTGTGATGGGTGTTCTGATGGTGGCAGGTAGAGGAAGTGTGTGATGGGTGTGTTCTGATGGTGGCAGGTAGAGGAAGTGTGTGATGGGCGTTCTGATGGTTGCAGGCAGAGGAAGTGTGTGATGGGTGTTCTGATGGGGGCAGGTAGAGGAAGTGTGTGATGGGTGTTCTGATGGTGGCAGGTACAGGAAGTGTGTGATGGGTGTGTTCTGATGGTGGCAGGCAGAGGAAGTGTGTGATGGGTGTTCTGATGGTGGCAGGTAGAGGAAGTGTGTGATGGGTGTTCTGATGGTGGCAGGCAGAGGAAGTGTGTGATGGGTGTTCTGATGGTGGCAGGTAGAGGAAGTGTGTGATGGGTGTTCTGATGGTGGCAGGCAGAGGAAGTGTGTGATGGGTGTGTTCTGATGGTGGCAGGTAGAGGAAGTGTGTGATGGGTGTTCTGATGGTTGCAGGTAGAGGAAGTGCGTGATGGGTGTTCTGATGGGGGCAGGTAGAGGAAGTGTGTGATGGGTGTTCTGATGGTGGCAGGTACAGGAAGTGTGTGATGGGTGTGTTCTGATGGTGGCAGGTAGAGGAAGTGTGTGATGGGTGTTCTGATGGTGGCAGGTAGAGGAAGTGTGTGATGGGTGTTCTGATGGTGGCAGGTGGAGGAAGTGTGTGATGGGTGTTCTGATGGTTACAGGTAGAGGACGTGTGTGATGGGTGTGTTCTGATGATGGCAGGTAGAGGAAGTGTGTGACGGGTGTTGTTCTGATGGTGGCAGGTAGAGGAAGTGTGTGATGGGTGTTCTGATGGTGGCAGGTAGAGGAAGTGTGTGATGGGTGTTCTGATGGTTACAGGTAGAGGAAGTGTGTGATGGGTGTGTTCTGATGGGGGCAGGTAGAGGAAGTGTGTGATGGGTGTTCTGATGGTTACAGGTAGAGGAAGTGTGTGATGGGTGTGTTCTGATGGTGGCAGGTGGAGGAAGTGTGTGATGGGTGTTCTGATGGTGGCAGGTAGAGGAAGTGTGTGATGGGTGTTCTGATGGTTGCAGGTAGAGGAAGTGTGTGATGGGTGTTCTGATGGTGGCAGGTAGAGGAAGTGTGTGATGGGTGTTCTGATGGTTGCAGGTAGAGGAAGTGTGTGATGGGTGTTCTGATGGTGGCAGGTAGAGGAAGTGTGTGATGGGTGTTCTGATGGTGGCAGGTAGAGGAAGTGTGTGATGGGTGTTCTGATGGTTGCAGGTAGAGGAAGTGTGTGATGGGTGTTCTGATGGTTGCAGGTAGAGGAAGTATGTGATGGGTGTTCTGATGGTGGCAGGTAGAGGAAGTGTGTGATGGGTGTTCTGATGGTTGCAGGTAGAGGAAGTGTGTGATGGTGTTCTGATGGTTGCAGGTAGAGGAAGTGTGTGATGGGTGTTCTGATGGTGGCAGGTAGAGGAAGTGTGTGATGGGTGTTCTGATGGTGGCAGGTAGACGAAGCCAGGGCCAGGCCCCTGGGTCTAGTTTGGATGGCACTTGTGGGGTACGTGGGTACACTGGGGGGTTTGTGCGCGGTTGGCAACTGGGAGTGTGGCCATCCCAGTTTTTGTGGGGAAGTGTAGAGCAAGGTTGTGTGTTTGAACGTGCAGATGAGAAGAGTGACTCTACTCGCCTCTTCTGCAAACGGTGAACGTGTGGCAGACTGTTCAAACGTGTGTGTGGGTGTTTGTGTTGTGTGGAGGTGGGAGGTAGTAGGATTTTTGGCAGAAATGAAGGATAGTCGTTGTATGGGTTTCGATTGGAACGTACGAAGCCAGGGGGCCTGGGTGCTAGTTGGATGGACTTGTGGGTGACGTTCACGAGGGGCGTTTGTGCGTTGGGTTGGCTGTGGTGGGCTCAATCCCAGTTTGTTGTTGCGGAAGTGTGAGAGGCAGACGTTTACTAGTTTGGAAGGCTTGCGAGATTGTGAGAATGACCCTTCACCCCAGCCTGTTGCATTGCAAGGAGATGTTGTGGTGGCAGACTGTTTCAAACGGGTCGTGGGTGTGCTGTGTTGTGTGTGAGTGGGGTAACAGGATTGGCAAATGATACACCATAGCACTTATGGTATGGGTTGGATTGAGGAACTACAAAGGTGGGGTCGGTGTGAGTGGACAGACTTTCCATCCCAGTTTGGATTGCTTGTGAGATCTGGTGTGAGTGGATAGACTTTCAACCCCAGTTTGGATTGCTTGTGAGAGCTGGTGTGAGTGGACAGACTTTCAACCCCAGTTTGGATTGCTTGTGAGATCTGGTGTGAGTGGACAGACTTTCAACCCCAGTTTGGATTGCTTGCGAGATCTGGTGTGAGTGGACAGACTTTCAGCCCCAGTTTGGATTGCTTGCGAGGTCTGGTGTGAGTGGACAGACTTTCAACCCCAGTTTGGATTGCTTGTGAGATCTGGTGTGAGTGGACAGACTTTCAACCCCAGTTTGGATTGCTTGCGAGATCTGGTGTGAGTGGACAGACTTTCACCCCAGTTTGGATTGCTTGCGAGATCTGGTGTGAGTGGACAGACTTTCAACCCCAGTTTGGATTGCTTGCGAGTCTGGTGTGAGTGGACAGACTTTCAGCCCCAGTTTGGATTGCTTGTGAGATCTGGTGTGAGTGGACAGACTTTCAACCCCAGTTTGGATTGCTTGTGAGATCTGGTGTGAGTGGACAGACTTTCAACCCCAGTTTGGATTGCTTGCGAGATCTGGTGTGAGTGGACAGACTTTCAACCCCAGTTTGGATTGCTTGCGAGATCTGGTGTGAGTGGACAGACTTTCAGCCCCAGTTTGGATTGCTTGCGAGATCTGGTGTGAGTGGACAGACTTTCAACCCCAGTTTGGATTGCTTGCGAGATCTGGTGTGAGTGGACAGACTTTCAACCCCAGTTTGGATTGCTTGCGAGATCTGGTGTGAGTGGACAGACTTTCAACCCCAGTTTGGATTGCTTGCGAGATCTGGTGTGAGTGGACAGACTTTCAACCCCAGTTTGGATTGCTTGCGAGATCTGGTGTGAGTGGACAGACTTTCAACCCCAGTTTGGATTTCTTGTGAGATCTGGTGTGAGTGGACAGACTTTCAGCCCCAGTTTGGATTGCTTGTGAGATCTGGTGTGAGTGGACAGACTTTCAGCCCCAGTTTGGATTGCTTGCGAGATTTTTGCTTAATGTGAGAAATGTGTCGGTTTGTTCTTTCAACCGAAAACAAAGGAGTGGATTTATTTTGAAGAAGAAAGGTTTTGCCGGACCCGTCTTTGGAAAAGAACACGTTAAACGCTTTCCTGTTCTGCCGATGTAAAGCTATATTTAATTTAACATTTACAGACTGTGACATTAACAGAACTGATAGACTGAACCCTATCTCCATTTATTTAAGCACCTTGAGTAGAAGGTCAGGCTCATTAGAGAAGAAAATTGAGTTTGTTTTAACGTTAATAGGAGAATTTCCCATTCCAAGAGACTCTTTCAGCGGTGGGGTTATGGGGGGTTATTTATTTATGTATTTTTAAAATGAAGTCAGATAGGCAGCCCATGGCACTGTAATTTTATATTCATTAATTGCATTTAATTCAGTGAACAAGTGGGATTGGCCGGCTCTTGACCTTTGACCTGGCTGAAACACTCTGGCGTTACCCGGGAAACGGGCTCGTGCGTGTTGAGTCCACACACCGCTCCTCGCCGTCTGTACCGGGAGCGAGCATCGCCATTATTGATTGGTCGGTTTTAATTGATGGTTGATTAATGAACTATAATTGATTTTAAGCCATTTAAATAAAATTTGGTCAGCTGATGTCCGTACAACGGACATTTATACACAGAATAAGCGCTTGATTAAACTTTAGAAAATATTAAAATGAATACATTTTAATCAATGAAAGAATTGTCTGAACCCTGGCCAATTAGCCTGTTACGAATCGCCTGCAGCCGCGGCGTGATTTGTTGACTTAGCCTAGCGCTCATCTCTCCTTCCCTTGTTAATAAGGGATATTGCACTTGTAAGAAAACTTCCATACGGGCTGGTTAGTGCGTTATTTTAATACGGGCAACCCTCCCCGGGGCGAAACTGAATCGATCTTCAGAGAACAAAAAGCAGCACAATACCTCTCAACTTTAAACAGACCTGCCCAGGTTCCCCAAAGTAAAGACGGCGGTATGCGTCAGGTGATTTTATTTGTTTGTGTAGCAGGCGCCTGATTGGAGGGCAGCCAGCAGGGCTCACGGTTCGCCAGGTCTTGGGTTCGGCACGTTGAGGCGTTTCGGGGGTTTTGCCGCTTGTCTGCCGATGGCCAGGTCCGGGAATCGAAACTCCCGGCATTTCCAGGATGAATCTCCAGCACACGTTCCTTCAGGACAGAGCCGACTCTGGCCCGGGCCTGGCGCTATGTTTCGGCACGGTGCTGACTCAATTGGGTCAGCAGTGCCGGAACGTTCTGAGCTCCGGTGACATTGGAACCTCTGGGCCTCTTGCGTTTTTGAGAAAATCAAACAAGGTGGCCTGGCGTGGGATCCAAGGGATTTATCGAGCGACTTTGAACCCTGGACATCGCAAGATAGTATGTACTGTTTGTGTTGTGCCACAGTGGCAAGGATGACATGAGAAAAACATTTGGAGTAAATGTAATGTAAATAAATGGTGTGCACGCTCTTTCTGTGAGCACGGCGGGGGGGGGGGGGTGGAGGGCCGGTGCTCCTCATTGGCTGGTTTCCCCTGGATCCACCCTCCTGCTCCTGTTCTGGCTGTTTTCTCATCGTTGTTGCTTCTCGCCTTGTGTCCACAGCGGGCCTTCGCCTGCCCCCATTCCCCCCTCCCAACCCTGCTTTAATTGAAAATAGGAGCGTGAACTCTTCACTGCAAGATACATTCTGAAGGCCTGATTCCTCCCCCCTGATGAGACGCCCTGGCTCTATTAACTCAAACCTCCAGCTTTGCTCAATCAATCCCATCATGCCCTGTTCCTGACACCCTGCAGATTAGATGTCAGAGATTCACGGCAGACTGTTTGTTTACGGTCGTTTCTTTTTCTGTTTTTTTCTCCTCAGTGCCAAATTCCTGTCAGTTTCTGTTGAGGAATCCCCCCCCCCCCACTGTTTCTTTTGCAGTGTTTTGCAGAAAGCCTTTAGAGGGGTGGCAGCTGTGGGGATGTGTTCATGGACTTGGGTGATTGCTAGCTGGGGAGGGGGGGGGTCTTTCCGGACGGGTTCTTGTTTGCATGTTGACATTTTGTTTGCTGGTTTGTAGTTAGCTTGTTGTCAAACTCTTGGTGTGGGATTGTTTTCTTGCATAAACAAGTGCTCGCTGGCAGATTCTTAATCGTATGGAAAAAAATGTATTCAGAAAGTCTGTTGGGTTGCAGTGTATAAACCCCTCATTACAAAGACTGAATATCAGTACAAAGCTATTCTGAGCGATCACCTTTATCCTATGATGAAACATTTCTATCCTGATGGGAATGGTCTCTTCCAGGATAACAGTGCCCCCATCCACAGGGCACAAGGGGTCACTGAATGGTTTGATGAGTATGAAAATGATGTGGATCCTATGCTATGGCCTTCGCTGTCACCAGATCTCAACCCAGTTGAACACATATGGGAGGTTTTATACCAATGCGTTAGACAGTGCTCTCCACCGCCATCATCAAAACACCAAATGAGGGAATATCTTTTGGTAGGATGATGTTCCATCCTTACATTACAGTTCCAGAGACTTGTAGAATCTATGCCAAGGCGCATCAAACCTGTTCTGTTCTCAGTCTGTGTGCACATTTGCTAAATCCCAGCTCCTCTACCTGTATTTCATTTTCTATGGATGTTTTTGGGGCATTTCTGGGTGTGGCGCTCTTTTCTGTGGGGAGGGGTGGGTGTGGCCACAGAGCCTGTGGGGTGGGATCAGGTGTCAGCAGGGCGTTTGTAGCTCGCTAGCTACTGCAATGGAGGAGGCGAAGAAGCACAAGTATGGTGAAGTGAAACCGGCAGGGCTCAGTCAAAAAGCGAGCCACCTTCGGAAACGCTTTTTTCTTAATGGCGATGGCTGTCAAGAAAGAGATATAAAAATAAAAACGGATGAGAAGTGGATATAAAATATAAAAACAGAGGTGAAGTGGGCTGGGTTTGAGGACAGAAGAGGTGAGTTCTTAGATTGTAAACACAGGACCGCAGCAAGGCTAAACATCCTGTATAGTATGCCTTTAAGCATGACTGTTATATATCACACATTCGTCTTGTGAAAGTAGATCACAGAAATGTCACATCGATGTCAGCGTATGATATAATAGCCTACAAATCACCGGTCTCTTGCTGGTGTGGCTTACAACATAAGGCTGCACTTGGTGTGGGAGACTCACATTTTCTCCTGCGAGCATCGTGTGTTCCTGTTCTTAATTGTCACCCTCTCTCTTTTTGAATTGTTTTGTTTGGGACCACTGTCAAGTGGTTAACTTCATTTAGTGCATTTATTTGTATTTATGGTTATATTTGTGGTTTATATTTATTTATTTATGGTTGCTGTCCTTCGTCCCCTTGAGTGCAGTGCACACAAGAAACACAAAATGGTAGGCTTCTGGCTAAATGTTAGAAAATCTTTGGCCATGGTTTCTAAGATGTAGCCTAGCGCTGTCAGTTTTTATGCCTTTTTGTCCCAGAATAGCGAAATAAAATGTTTATCAACCAATGCCTGTAGCCTGTCGGTCTATTGAAACCTGGTAATTATTGGAAAACTGGCAGAAAGCTGTCGGGTGCTTATTTACTTATTCCTGTCCTCAGTGCCGGCCCTACCGTTTGAGGATTTGATTTGCCGGCTGAGTTGTTAAGGCTCTTGTGCAGGGTGGTGTTAAGGCACTTGTGTAGGGTGGTGTTAAGGTGCTTGTGCAGGGTGGTGTTCAGGAGCTTGTGCTGGGTGGTGTTAAGGTGCTTGTGCAGGGTGGTGTTAAGGCTCTTGTGCAGGGTGGTGTTAAGGCTCTTGTACAGGGTGGTGTTAAGGAGCTTGTGCTGGGTGGTGTTAAGGCTCTTGTGCAGGGTGGTGTTAAGGCACTTGTGTAGGGTGGTGTTAAGGCTCTTGTACAGGGTGGTGTTAAGGTGCTTGTGCTGGGTGGTGTTAAGGCTCTTGTGCAGGGTGGTGTTCAGGAGCTTGTGCAGGGTGGTGTTAAGGTGCTTGTGCTGGGTGGTGTTAAGGCTCTTGTACAGGGTGGTGTTAAGGTGCTTGTGCAGGGTGGTGTTAAGGCACTTGTGCAGGGTGGTGTTAAAGCTGTTGTACAGGGTGGTGTTCAGGAGCTTGTGCAGGGTGGTGTTAAGGTGCTTGTTCTGGGTGGTGTTAAGGCTCTTGTGCAGGGTGGTGTTCAGGCTTTATGATTTCCGATCTGC